>NC_072784.1:8893592-9024825 GCF_022539595.1 Amphiprion ocellaris | reverse complement strand
TCTATCTATCTATCTATCTATCTATCTATCTATCTATCTATCTATCTATCACACCATTACACCACCAGTAGCCTGAACTGTTGATACAAGGCAGGATGGATCCATACTTTCATGTTGTTTACGCCAAATTCGGACCTTACCATCTGAAAGTCATGACTCATCAGACCAGGCAATGCTTTTCCAGTCTTCCATTGTCCAGTTTTGGTGGGCCTGTGTGAATTGTCGCCTCAGTTTCCTGTACTTAGCTGACAGGAGAGGCACCCACTGTGGTCTTCTGCCGCTGTAGCCCATCTTCTTCAAGGTTCAATGTGCTGTGTGTTCAGAGATGCATTCCTTGGTTGTAACCAGTGATGATTTGAATTACTGTTGCCTTTCTATCATCTCATCTTGGGGCAGTGGTGGCGCAACGGTTAAGTCTCTGGACTACTAATCAGAAGGTCAGAGGTTCAAACCCTGATGCGACCACTGTTGGGCCCCTGAGTGAGGCCCTTAACCCTTCCTGCTCCAGGGGCGCTGTACTGTGGCTGACCCTACGCTCTGACCCCCCCCAATTGGGGGGATATGCGAAAATGAGAATATCTTCTCGTGGGATTAATAAGGGATAATAAAAAATAAAAAATCTCCAACCAGTCTGCCCATTCTCCTCTGACCTCTCACATCAACAAGGCATTTTGATTCACACAGCTGCCGCTCACTGGATAGTATCTCTTTATCGGCCACTTCTCTGTAAACTCTAGAGATGGTTGTGCGTGAAAATCCCAGTAGACTAGCAGTTTGTGAAATCCTCAAACCAGCCCATCTGGCACCAACAACTATGCCATGTTCAAAGTCACTATAACCCCCTTTCTTCCCCATTCCGATGCTTGGTTTGAACTTCAGAAAGTTTTCTTGACCACGTCTACATGCCTAAATGCATTGAGATCCGGCCATGTGATTGACTGATTAGCTATTTGTCTTAACAAGCAGTTCAACAGATGTACCTAATAATGTGGTCATTGAGTGTATAAACATAAAACTTAAGTGTAGGAGCCATATTTCATTTTGTTCTTGTTTTTGTAATTGCCCACCCAAGACCCCAGGGGGCTGTATTTCTTTTACCTGGGGCTGACGGTCCGGGGTCCAGTGAGGGTATTTAGTTGATTGTATGATTTGGTTCAGGTGTTGTGGATAGAAACAGGCAGAGGCAGACAAGTTTTCGACTGTGCTCGACTTTCTTTGCGTTTTATTATTTTGTTTATGACCAAGTTTAAGTTACGGTTGAAGAGCGATAATAAAGAACTGTACCTAAATGTCAAGCGTGATTACACTATAAACAGTGGTCACATTTATTGAGTTAAAGAAACTTAAAGTTTCCCAATGACGTACTTTTGTAATCACCACAGACAAGGTTTTGTGTTTTTGTACCTTGTGTCTGATTAATGCAGATAAAAAAACAGCTGCAGACATATGTAAAATGGGTGTTACAGCTATAACAACAACTGCAATCCTGCTAACCAGTCCATTGGGTCTTTTCTGTGGATGGATCAAAGGGAACAGATCTGTGCATGTTGAAGCACTCATCATCATCAGTATCTGCACAATTAGCCTGTATTCCAATGGAGTTGTTTTAATTTACAAAAATATTCAGACAGAAATCAACTGAAAAGGTGTGAGTCATGCAGCCCGTTTCAATGTACTTCTTTCTAATAATCTGACAGCAACTGCATAAATTAGCATACTGTTAAAAGTCTCAGTGGCAATCATATGAGGTCAGACCTGGTAAGATTTCTGCATCAATTTCAGATGGCGTGAGTCTGAACTGAAAGCTGTCACATAAACTGACAAGCATGCATAAGTGCTGTAATTTGATCTGTGTGAAGTGATTAGGGAAAGCCTTTTTCCACGTAAAGACTGCAAACGACAGTTTCTTGCAAAAATCAAAACCACTTTTCTCATTACCCTCAGCCCACAATTTCACATCTTTAACAAAGAGAAATATATAAAATAAAATAAAACTTTACTGCAATGAAAACAGATCAGGTCAGAATAATGAGAATTCCCAAAAATGAATGCAATCATCATTCATTTATACTAAATTTGGTATTGATCTGGTAAAACTCATTTCTGAAGCAAAAAATAAAAATTCTTATATTATATTTTGAACATTGAGTTAGACAATCCTATCTGAAAATTCTCTCCTTTTTTTCAGAGCCTTCAGCTGCATCTCACGAGGGACAGAGTCATCTGCTGATAAGTGAATTAAAAACACCAACAATAAGAAGCAAAAGCCATTGCACTAAAATAATTCCAACTTTAAATTACAAGTAAAATATGCCCTTATATACCATGAGATGCAATATACTTCCAAGTAGTCATCATCCTTGTTGCATCTAGATATCCTTTTTGGGAGTCCATCATCAAAATATAGTAAACAAAATTAAATGTTAATTTTCCTCCGATCAAATGTATATCTACAAATATATATCACCATAATACAGTTATGCACAAAAGCACAATTTTGTCAGTTTGATTTGATTTTTATTCAAGCTTGCAGAGCACACACATCAACCATGGAAAAAACATGAATAAATGAAACATTATCACAAGGGTTTCAATGACAATATCAAATCAAAAATATGTTCTTACCCTAGTACCGATTAAAAGAAATTAAAAACTTCCCACAACATCAAGTGTTCTGAAGTCAGTTGTAATGACACTAATGTCAATCCATATTTTCATGCCAGTACCACAAAACCAGTGGATAAACAAATAAATACATGATGCAGTTAGAAATCATGGATGAAACAGAAAATAAATCCAAGTCACCATAGTGTTACAGTCAGAAAAGAAGTACAATAAAAAGCAAGGAGACATTTTAGTAGTAAAACAGATGACATTTTTAAAAATAAAACCAATAATGTGCTTTTTTTAAACAGTTGGAATGTTTACTTGTTCTTTCCCGACACCATTACACCAAACTCCTGGATGGAGATTTCCTTATTTACGTACTGCTGAAGCTGTCGATTTGTGATGTGACCAAAACGCAATGCATCATCGATGGAGAACTTTTGCCCTGATTTCCTGTCATGAAGCACAGAGGATTCTCCTTTGGGGCCCTTGACTGTAATCTCCTCCCAGTCACACTCCTGGCTCTGCAAGTTGACAAACATCTTCCAGTCGATCAGCCCCAGCTTGTAGGCCTCCTCTGGTCGCATCTCTTTGCCTGTATCTGGGTCAATGACCACGATGGACCTGCGGAGATGGCTTTCCCTCTGTTCCCTCTTCATTCTAACAGCTGCCAGGTTCTTCTGGAGTTTCTCAATCTCCTCATCCTTCTTGATTGTTATGCTCCTCAGGTCTGCCAGTTCCTTCTGCAGTGAAACAAGCCTCAACTCCAAGTTCTTTCCATCGTCCCTTGGCGCAGACTCAGTGATAAGCCGTGTCTCTTTGCTGGTGATCTCAATCTCGGCGCGCAACTTGCGGATCTCATTCTGCAGCCTTTGGTTTTCTTGCTGCAGCTGGCTACTTTCATCACGAATGTAGTCCAGTTCTTTTGTAGATTTGGTGTTAGAGAACTCCATATCAGAGAGCCTGGAAGTTAAGGTGGACAGCTCAACGTCAAGTTCTCGTTTTCTCCTTTTCTCTTCCTCCAGAGTTCTCCTTAGGTTCTCGATCTCAATCTCAGCCTCTGGATCCTTCTCAACTTGTACTTTCTCAGTACGGACAACTCTTTCCTTCACATCCATCTTCTCCAGGGTGAGTTGCTGCTGGATCAGGACATTCAGCTCTTTCTCAAGCAAGGTGCGTTTGTGCCTCTCTTCATCAAGCTGAAGTCTGAGGATAGAATGTTCCTTCTCTTGTTGAGGATCCTGCTGCAAGACTACCTTCTGTTTGACGGTCACCTTCTCACGATTCTCCTTGTCACGGATCTCCAGCTCATTAAGCCTGACCCGAAGCCTTTGGATCTCTAGTTCTGCATCACGCCTTGCCCTGCGTTCACGCTCCAGTTCTTCCAGTTGCATATCCAGGTCAGCCTTCTGTCTCTGCAATTGGTAGAGCTCTGTCTTTAGGCTCTCTTTTTGCTTTTGCTCATTGCTGATGTTCAGTGAGAAGCTGTCACACTCTGACTTGAGCAGAGGATCTTCTTCCATCTTGACCACTTCTTGCTGAACAATCTTCTCACGGACCTGAGACAGATCCATCTTCTTTAGTCTGATCTTCTCTTCTTGGGCTGACCGTTCCCTCTCAAGGTCGAGGCGTTTCTTCTGTTCATCAGCCAGCTTCTTTTTCAGAGTCTCAATCTCTTCCTTAGTCTTAGGATCTTCTCTGTACTGCAATACTTCGTTAACCACCTCTTTAGTCTGCACTTGGGGTTTGGTGTCCTTCCATCTTGTAATTTCATCACGAAGCTGGCGAATTTCCATCTCAGATTTCTCCGTCTGGTGGGTTTTATCTACAATTTCATTGCGAAGTCTCTCCAGCTCTCTTTCAGTCTGTGGATCTGTCTTGTATTTGATTACTTCTTTGATTATCTCTTTGACTTCTACTTGAGGTCCTCTGTTTCTTAGCATGGTCAGCTCATCATTGAGGGATCTAAGCTGCAGATCGGCATCTTTGTAGCGTCTCTGTTGCTCTACTAGTTCAAGACGAAGGTTGGCAACCTCGTTCTCAGCCTTGGGGTCAGGGCGGACAATCTCCCGCACTTTCTCCTGAATAACAACTTTGGACTTCTCTTCCTCTAGACTTGAAATTTTCCTCTCGAGGTCATTCCTTTCCCGCTGTGATGCTCTTCGTTTAGATTTCTCATCTTCATACTGCCTTCTGAGGTTTTCTACCTCTCTTTCAAAGGCAATATCTTTCTCTACTTTCAGCACCTCCTTGATGGAAATCTTCTCCTCTGCCATTGATTTCTCCTTCTCTAGCCTTCTGAGCTTCTCCTGAAGAAACTGCAGTTCATCCTCCAGCTGCTTTCTGTCGTCTGTTTCTTTCTGTTTCCTGTCAAGGAGCACCCGGTACTCTGTTTCAAGTTGGGGGTCATTCTGGACTTTGATCACCTCCTCTTCTGTGATCACCTCTTGTTCCCTGTTCTTCTCCTCAGCTAGGAGGGTCACCTGCCTTTGTATCTGAATCAGCTCATTGTCTTTCATCAACTTCTGCCTTCTTAGCTCTTCCAGGTCCTCACGAAGCTTGCGCACTTCTTCCTCCTGACCACGATCTCTTTCTATGCGCAACACCTCCTTCACTGTGTACTGCTGTGCCCCTTCTTTGACCTCTGTCTCCAGGCCACGCAGCTTCAGCTTGAGTACCTCGAGGTCATTCTCTAGGACATGGGTTCCGCGGCGCTCCTCTGACAGTTTCTGCTGAACCTTGTGGACCTCCTCATCCAGCTGGGGATCTGGAACTTTTTTAATCAGCTCCTTCTTGACAATTGTATCTTGGGGCTTCTGCCCTTCAAGGACATAAATGTCAGTCTGAATGGTTTCAATTTCTTTTTCTAGCTGCTCCCTCCTCTGGATCTCATCTTCCAGTTGCTTCTTAATTCTCCATGGTTCTTCTCCTGGGGGAGCGGCATGGACTGACTTGACGTTTGTTGTCTGGATCAGAGGGATCTCAGGTTGCTATAGGAGGCAAATCATTATTATTTATATTGCTTTCTTTAATGTTGATGTTATTACTGTAATTATGATTATGAGAAAATGTTTCACCTGGTTGAGAAGACTCTGGGCAAACTCAAGATTCTGCAGCCTTTGCCTGTTTATAGCATTCACTTCAGTAAACTTAGCTTCAATGGCAGCTTCCTGCAAACATCATGGAAAGCACATACAGAAAATCTTTAGGTTACTGTAGTGGTTCAGAACATTTTTGACTTCTAACCATGTAAAGCTAAACTACCTACTTGGCTCCCCTTAACCTTGTCACAACTTGAATGTGTCTCTGAGTGGCAAGAAGGTCAACCAAGAAGTAATATTGTGTTGTGTCTTTTGAGTAGGTTTTAGAAGAATAAAGAAGGGGACAGGATCTGGTATTTCAGAAGAGAAATCAATATTAGGCTCAAGTCTAAAATATTGGGTTTTCTAAAAAAATATTTTAGTTTCCAACCTTGTTACTTTTTGTGACCTTAAGATTGATCCCATAATAGCTTGCGGGTGACGACCCCAAGACTACTTCAGCCACCAGCTATGTATAGCCAATTTGATTATATGATGAAGAGTCTTTGATGAAGTTATTACTATTTTCCAAAATTGTAGCTCAGCTTTGACTAGAGATTTTTTTAACGGCATATACTTCTTACAGCCATATAATCATAACCCTAACCCAAGGCTCTTCATCAACTGTACACATCAAGATCACTTTACCTATTATCTGTCTTCTGCAGCTCTGTTGTTTGCTGTCTTGGTGATACCATCTGAGTTATCTTGGTGTCACTTTGAGATTTTAAATCTTAGTTTAAAAGTGTGTCTAAATGATAAATGCCCCACACTCATATAGTACCTTTTAACCATAGCCATGCCCAGATCAAACCATTAACCGCTATATTAGCGGATAACCTACTCTACCACCTAGATGCTACCTAGTTACACTATGTAGGAACTAGGATTTCTAAGAGTCTGATTCATCATAGTAGCAAAAAGGCAGGATATCTCATCCCCTGCTACACTGAATTGTTTTCTTTTTTAAATTGCTCGAGAACACCTGGTGACCGCAGTTGCTAATCTATGCTGACAAAGGGCTAGCAGGGTTGTGTAAAGCATATATGTTTCTAACATCCTTGAACATTTGTTGATGGGGAAGGCATGAATTAAGCAGACAGTAACAGGCTAAGTATCTGCTGTGTACAAATACTTGACAGTGACTGCTGTTTCTTACCTCTGCCTTGACTGTCATTGCAGGTGATTCCAGTCTGCTCCTCTTGTATGTCTGAGGTACAAGCCCATCCTCAAGGTCCAGGATAGATCTGAATTTCTCAGTTTCATTCTCGTAGTCCTACAAAGTAGAAACAGTGAAGCATTACTGAACCTTATTGTATTGTTGTAAACTAAAGATGGTGACTTGTTTGTACAAATGTATAATATCTTACTTTGACAGCTTGTTGGTAGAGGTGGGCATTTTTGGAGACATTGTTCAAGTCAGACTCCTTTCTTGCAATGTCAGAGAGCAAATTCTGTTGAAACAGTTTTTTTAGATTTATTATAAACACCAGTGACAGAATATCCCTCTACAGCAGGGAATATTTAGTAATAATCGCCCCGTTTCTCGTCACTCTCACCCTCTGATTCTTCAGCTTGGTCTCCATTTGTCTTGTGTCATCAGTTTCACGGGGTTCATAGTTGGGGACACGAGACAGCCAACTGTTCAGATTGTCATAATCATTGCGGTAATTCTTGTATGCCATCTTGGCTCTCTGCAAGCTTTGAGACCTGCAACACACAGCAGTATGGAGATCTTATGTGCCAGTCGAGATGTTATGTGCTTTTGCAATGTAATGTTCAGTGTTTCATCCAATAATTACAAATGCACAAAGCTTAAATAACATCCCCTTTCGTCACTGTCCCGTCCACCTCACCTGCTGTCAATCTGCCTGGTGAGGTTGTTGAAGCGCTTGTTGAGTTTCTTGACGTCACCTTCTTGCCTCTCTATGTCAGGACAGTGCTCTTGGAATTTGGTGGCCATGTTATCACAGCTGCTTTTGGCTGAGCGTAGGTTCTGTTCTGTCTCAGCAATCAGAGACCTCTTCATCCTCAGATCTGATCCAACATCCTACAAGAGTATCCAAGAAGATAATATGAATACACATAATATAATACTGCATATATATTAATGAGGAGGAGTCAAAGTAAAAATGAGACTATATGTTGAGGCTCTCTTCCTTTCCTTTCCTTCCTGCTCTATCTGTTGGGTAAGTGAGTCATGGAAAGAGATAATAATCCACATTGAGTTGTACAGTTATCAATTAACTAACCAACCGGTCAAGCTGTAGGCCAGCCACTTATCATATATATCATAAAGTATTTGGATATAATGTTTTTAAAGAAGGTAGAGCACGGTCATCTCACAGCTAGAAGGTACTGGGTTCGACTCTTGCCCTGAGGTCTTTCTGTGTGGAGTTTGCATGTTCTCCCTGTGCCAGCATGGGTTTTCACCAAGTGCTCTGGTTTCTTCCCACAGTCCAAAGACATCTGTAGGGTAACTGGTGATGGTAAATTGTCCGAGGGTGTGAATGTGAGTGTGCATGGTTGTGCATGGTGTGCATAGACTGGTGACTTGTCCGAATAGCCTCTCAGAAGAAACCAGCAGCTAGCAAGCTATCAGGATTAATGTACAATATTGTTGCAAAAGTCTTTTTTAGACTCTCGTGACCCTACAGAGGATAAAACTGTGTACAGATGATGGATGGATATTTATTAGACTATTTTGCAAGCCATCCATTTATTAGCTATACACTGCTTAATCCTCATTAGGGTCGCAGGGAGCTGGAGTCCATCCCAGATGACTTAGGGTGAAGGCAGAGGACACCTGGACAGGTCACCAGTCCATCACACAACTACACATAGAGACAAACAAGCACACTCACATTCACAACTACGGACAATTTAGAATCACCAATTAACTCCAGCATGTTTTTGGACTGTGGAAGGAAGCCGGAGCACCTGAAGAAACCCACGCATGCACAGGGAGGACATGCAAACTCCACACAGAAAGATCACAGGGATGCGAACCGGGGATCTTCTAGCTGTGAGGCGATGGTGCTAACCACCGAGCCACTGTGCAGCCCCCCCTTTTGCAAGCTAGCAGTCTTTTTTTTTTCCCTTTTCTTGGAACATTGCTATCTTTCTTAAGGCACCACCAACAAATGTTGATCAGTGTCCTAAGAATCAGCAGGGATGTGGGCCACTAACAAAATGGGAATCTGTTGATCAATATATTACTCCTTAACAACACTAGTAATCAAAAACATCGTTGTGTGTTTTCATTGTTCCACTTATCAGTATGTCCTGTTTTCATTCAGAGCAGGTTAGAATTGTAATGCGTGCCAAGAATCTCTGAAACATCTTACTGCAAGCTCCCGCTGTGTTTTCTCCAGTGAGGTGATGTCAGCCGGAGCAACCTCCTCCCTGGCCAGCTTGTTCTCGTAGGTGGACAGTAAAGTCTTTCCATTTTGAATGGATGACTCCAGCTGGTTGGAATTCTTCAGTCTACAACAAAATGCTTTTATTAGACGATATTTCGACACATTCAACCAGATTTAATACAGTTTAGTAACAGAAAAACTTCAGGGACAATGCTCCCACAAGGATCACCACAGATGACACTGAGAAATAAATGCCAAGGTACATATCAGATCACGTACTTGGCCTGAGAGCACTGGAGGAGCTGCTCGACCTTGATGTACTTCTTGTTGGCCTCATCCACTTTGCTGTGAAGCTGAGGTGTGCTTACACAGTTTGGGTTTGAGACCAAGAAGCTCTTTGCTTCCTGCACTTTAGAGGACTTCTCTGGTTCAATCTTACTGACAGCTGCAGCAATGTCCTGGAGAGAAACGTCTGGCTTGGTGAGTTGTACAGTGCATGAATACAGCTAAATTCAGAAATAGGGGGATGTGAGAAACAGCGTTTTAGTGAAACAACAGAACTAAGCGGGGATCACTACCTTCATGTCCTGCAAGCGGTCGGTGCTGTCCTGCAGTGGCCTGTTCTGCTCCAGCGGTGGGCGCACTCGAGCATAAACGGCTTTCTCCTTTTTGTCCAGGTCACTGACGACCTTATCCAGACCAGCCATCAGCTGTCGACACTGCTGTTCCTGCTTGTCTGATGTCACACACAATCACACACAGCGTGATGAACTTCAACATTTGGCTTCAGGGGCACAGACTGAAAGCTTTAGCTGGCAGTAAAACATGCTCTACAGGACACATGATTTCATCTGAAAGCTCTGTCTTGCATCCAGCAACAGTTTGATTTCATGGCACACTATTTTCATACAAATCTACAACATTTTCAATCGATGTTCAGCAGTTATGGTTGATGCTATGAACATCTTTGACAGCAAATGACATTTTGCTTTATAACTTAATTGACTGTTTCAGTTTATTACAACATGGGCTGTATTTTTGTAGTTTCTGGCTGATGTTTTGATTATGATGAACATTAGCAGAGGTATATTATGCAAACCACATTATGCTTCATTATGTTGTTGATTTTTGGTGATGTGATTAGACATGAGACAAGGCCTAAAGATGATGTAATACAGACCCACCTTAAGGTCCTCATTGCTTCCTTAAAAATTTGTAACTAATGAAACAGTCATAAATCCACTGGCATACAGAGACACCGTAAGTAATATTCCTAGATATATTCCTAGCCTAGTTATTAGTTAGTAATAAAGACATCTAGGAGCTTGCAGAGTAAATGTATGACATGTTTTCTAAAGTTGCAAAAGAGGTCTGAATGTGTCATGCACCTGTAGCTGTGCCAGCACCACTTTCCTTCTTCAGCTCATCAAAGCGTTTCAGGAGAGTTCCTTTGCTGCTTGCCATCTTCTGCTTGAGACCTTTCTGCTGGCTGGCCAGGCTGCAAGCACACAATACAACATACTGCTACAGCTGCACTTCTCTCGTCCAGTGAGTGATTTTAGAAAGTGGTTTATGCATTCTTACTTGTCAGAGATGGCCACTGCCTCTGGGTCGGTGGGGGGGATTACGAAGCAGACGGCCGGGGCAGTGAGTTTATGTCCAGCTGCGTCCTTCACATCCCATTTGGAACCATTGCTCCGGAGCAAAGTGTACCTCTCCCCACGCACAATCTGCCCCTGCACATGATCAACAATGACAGTCAGTCATCTGGTTACTGATTCACAGTTACTTGAAGGCAATCTACCTTCCTGAATGTTGCATTAATTTAAAGAGCCTTAGGTGTTATTTTTGGTTATACTGTTAGTGGCTTAGAAGATCCCCAGTTCACCTCCTGGCCTGGACTGGGATCTTTCTGTGTGGAGTTTGCGTGTTCTCCTAGTGCATGTGTGGGCTTTCTGTTTTCTCCGGGTTCTCCATCTTCCTCCCACAGTCCAAAAACATGCTGAGGTTCACTGGTGATTCTAAATTGTCTGTAGGTGTGAATGTGAGTGTGATTGCTTGTCTCTATATATGTAGCCCTGTGATAGACTGGTGTGCAGAGTGCCTTCACCCTAAGTCAGCTGGGATAAGCTCCAGCCCCCCAGCGACCCTAATGAGGATTAAGTGGTGTATAGATAATGGATGGATGGAATAGTTTGTGAGATGAAGTTTGACATCACATAAGGAAATCTGAATCTTTTTCAACATAACTGTAGCAGCTTCCTTTTAAAATTGAGTTTTGAAATTGAGTGAATTGAGTAATTAGAAAATGATTTATTTTAGAATGAATTAACATGTATTGGTTATACTTTGGCCGAAAAGAGGCACCATAAACTGCTGAATATTAAACAAATCAAGAAGAGAGCATGAAATAAATCATCAGTAAATTCTGTCTCAATTTTCAATCATAACTAAAGCTGCAAAACTTTCATTCTATGGTTCATTTTTATTTTATTAGTTATATTTTTTAAAACTCTCTCCTATATTTCCATCCATTTTCGATACAGCGCTTTATCCTTTGTAAGGCCATGGGGGGCTGAAGTCTATCCTAGCTGACCCTGGACAGGTCACCAGTCTTTCACAGCTAATTCACACCTACAGACAATTTAGAATCACCAGTTAGCCTAAGCATGTCTTTAGACTGTGGGTCGGAGCTGGAGCACCTGGTAAAAACCCACACAGGCACAGAGAGAACTTGCAAACTCCACACAGAGAGACCTCGGGTTGAGATTCGAACCTAAGACTTCCAGAGTGTGAGAACGCTGGCGTTAATTTGTGACCATGAGCATAACTTTTTGCATTTTGTACTGCACATGTGGTCACTGAAAATCTGAGGTAACCTAGGCCAAGACACAACCTGAACACATGAAGATCTGTGCTACACCTAGATGGCAAAGCTCTGTAGACTTCTTTAAGTCGACTGCAATGTCATCCTAGTGGCTTTTCATATGAAACTCAAGAGTCTCAGACGGCCTCTCTTCTGAAGGGATTTGAATACATTATACCACAAAACCCTTAAGTTACAGGCCTAGATTTAGACTGTTTAGGAAAAGTCAAGAGAAAAGAGAGTGCTTAGTCATAGGTACAAAGAAGATGAAAATGAAGAAGAGGAGTAGAGCTGAAGGGGATTTTAAAAAACCAAGCGGGTGAAAAGGATTAGGCTTAATGCCAAGCAAGACTAAGGAAGTAAAAACATCTTGACATTCAACTACAAATGACCTCAGCTTAGAGAGACAGAAGACAGTACAGGTAACCGAAAACACTTTCAAGTTCACCGCAGCATGTGTGACCCAAAGATCTTGGCATGAACTCACAAAAAACTGTACCCACCTCATCTGTGTCAAACTCACACAGAGCTTCAATGGGCAGCAGTTTCTGGGGTGTTTCTCTGCGGTACTTCAGAGGCAAAACCTGCAGGCTGCGCTTGTGAAGAGCCTTGACCCGGTCATCAAAGTGTTCCATCGCCTTAGACTGGTCCTACACGCACATACAAACAGAAAAAACAGATTTCTGTAAGGAAATAGTCACTGGTACTGTTAGTTATTGTGCAGATGAAAAAACAAGCTCACGTCCAGCTCTCCGATCAGGCCCTCCATCTGATACACATCTTTGAACTCCGGGTTATACTTCTGGCTGACTTCTGTATCCAGTCGCTTCAGCAGGTCCTGAGTGTCACGCGCCTCCTTGTGGTACTGCACAGGTACACAAATGCACATGCAGATACTGATGAGATTTACTCGTTTGATTATGTCTCCCAGTGCCTTTGAATGTCATGTATCCTCTGTGTCTGACCTTGTGGTACTCGTCCATGTGTTTGAGGTGGTTTTCCTCACAGATGAGCAGGTTCAGGTACTCCTTCCAGTCAGCGTGAACTGCTTCCATGTGAGCCTGACAAGGTGTGAGACCATTAGTTTAGTGAAAATCAATGATATGCTCTCATGTATAAACCATATTTCATTGGAATTTTCAAGGCAGGCTTAGAGATTAACTGTGGGCACAACAGCAAAGCCTCAAACCACCTTACAGTTTTCTAACTTGGAGGGTGTCGGCTTGCCACGGCAACATGAATTGTTTGTTAATGTGTCACTCCTTCTAGTATTCCTCATCTTACTTCTATTTGGAGGAAACACATGCTAACTTTACCCAGAATGTTTTGTGGAGTGTAAACATGGGCCATAGTCAGCTTGGTCAATATATAATTGCAGGACTTTTTATAACATAGTTGACAGGTAACATAGTTGACATTTTTGTTGTTTTCAGGCCTAAAATCAACATGGCCGCCTATAACCAAACACCACATGGCATTTTTACAGAAAGATTCTTCTAAATATTATATATACAATTGAGTAAAATTGAAATTGAAAGTTATCTAGAAAGATATTAAGTGGCAGTAAGCCTGTTGACATGCCATAAATCCACCCTTGATTCACACACTACTTTATATTAAATAACTCAGAAAGCCTTGGAGTTTGGCCAGTCTTTTCTTCAGGAGGAAATGACATCATGTGGAGCAGGTCATGTGGTCTGGAATTAACACACTTCCTTGAGAGGTGTTTTTGTAATGGGTAAATTAGTGGAAAATGGTTTCTCGGACACATATAAAATTAGCTATTTTCCATATAAAAGTTGATATATTGCCATAAAAGAAATATCTGTCATGATTATCTCAACTTAATAAAAAGAACATAATCAAAACTATTTTTGAATAAGCTCATTTTATTATTGTTTAGCTAATTAGAAGGTGGTTGTTATTAAATTTGGATGGTTATTTAGTTGACATTTTAGTGATATCCAGTCATTTTTTTTATTAGTGTGTGATTGTTTCCATAATAAATAATTATGGAATTTGTAAAGACGTGATCATAATGAACATAAAAAACTTTTTTTTTTTTAACTTTTAATAAAAATGTATGTAAGATATATCCCACGGACTTCAAAAGTCCCTCAGTTATATACTGACCCAGCTAATTAATCGTGACTTTCCCCATGAGCCCATGTTTGTAAATAAATTTGTTTACATTTTGCCAAAGATACACAATTAAAAAGTATTCTGAATTATTAATTAGTGGTTTCTTTTCATGATGTAGAGAGAGAGAAAGAGAAAGATTAGAAATCTTTGCATCCTAAAATATTACCCACTTGTTGAAATTTTCAAGTAAAAGTGTCTTTGAATTACCAAAGCAAATGTTGTCTTTATGAATGATTAGTCCGTAGCAGAGATTGTATGCGTACAGAAGCACAGGCTGTAAAAGAGATGCTTGTGGAAGCCCAATATGGAAGCCAGGATAAACATGTAGGACAGAAAACATGGAAGAGGCTTTACCTCAATGACATTCTTCCCTGGATGATCAGAGGCAATCAGCTTCTCTCCATCATTATTCAGCTTGGTGATGGTAGATTCCTTGGACTCCAGACATTTACTGATGAAGTTCTGTTGGAGTAAGTCAGGGATCATTTTTAATGTAAATATTAGTGTCCATATTTACATGCACTGATGATCATTTTCTGTAGAAAGTCAGTATTTATCCATGCTGTGTGTCCCTCAGCTACCTCATACTGCCTCTGGCGAGCAGGGTAATCCAGGTTGGTGTCGCTCCAGTCGTAGTTGATCCTTTCCCCTGCCTGCTGGTCCATCCAGTACAGCTCATTGGTGCAGCGCTGCATGTAGTCCCGCAGGCTCAGCAAATTGCGCTGACGAGCGCTAGAGTTGGACTAGCAAGGGAATAACGCCACAAACAGTTTTTTGTAAATACTTAACAACATGTTAAATCTGATAATGTAAAAGAGTTGATCAAGTAAATGATTAAAATGACATACATATATAAACAAAGGCGGATATGTATGTTATAAACCCAGTAAATACAGGGCTCTGGGCTTATAGAGTAAATGTGTTCGTGTGTAGATCTATTACCAGCAGTTTGTTGTACTTCATCTGGAGGCCACTGACATACTCCTGCAGAAACAAAGAAATTAGATGATGAGAGTCATGTCGCATGAGTCACTAACAAACAGAAGTTATTCAGTTTCAATATAAAACATTTTGAAAATTTGAATAGCAACTACTTTAAATGATTCAGTGTTTGGTTTGTGGCTGTTACTTGTGTGTTGCTAGTTTGTCATTTTGTGACTAATAAAAATAATCAAATGTGTAATAGTCAGTTTAGTCACTTTGTTCGACCAGTTTACATCGATGGGCACGGTGCTCCTTTGGTTAGTCTGTCGCCTCACAGCAAGAACGTTCTGGGTTCTGGGTGATCGACTGGAGTTTATATGTTTCTCAGTGCACCAGCTTCTTCCCACAGTTCGAAGACGGACATGGTAGGTTTGCTGGTGACTGTAAACTGTGAGTGTGAGCGTGCCTGACTGTCTTGTTGAAGCTCTATGGTGGACTGGTGCCCTGTCTAGGCTGCCTGTAGACCAGTATCATCTGAAATAACCCCACGTGACAATCTACAGAACAAAGCCGGTGTAGCTAAAAGGTTTATTTACATTGAACGAACAGTTTCATGACCAGTTTTTAGTCACTATTAACATCAAACTTGGCACATTGTGAGTCTGGGTTTGATTTCCTACCTTGTCTCCGCTAGCAGTGATGTGAGGAGCCAGAGCTTCCACTTCACTGTGAAAGATGTTGTGTTCCTCCACCTCGTTCTCCACAGATGGCAGGTCCTGGCCAAAGCCCTTGTTGTTCAGGTTGTCCTGGGCAGAGAGACAAAACAAGACGCTTCAGTTCACCACATGCTGACGGTTTGCATCTGACTTGGTTCTCTTTGCTTCTAGCACTGTTGTAGTGTAAATTCTAATATGCTTCACTCCCTATTTGCATTACGCAGAACCAGATCGAACATCAAGCACCATCACGACATCATGAGGGAAATGCTCTGACTGATCTATGAAGGTTAATATGACGTCCACAGCTGCATGTGTGAATGCATCGATGTGTTTCTTACCAGCTTCTCATCCATCATGTTTCCCCAGTTGATGGTGGGCATCCCCTCGGTACGGATCAGGTGGTAGATACGATCATGGTCCTCTTTCAGCTTCATCACTCTCTCTCGTAGCTGCCTCATGCTGAAAAAACACAAAAAAAGAAATATAACCATGACAAGATAACACAGCTTCCACACATACAAATGATCAGAACAATTGAATAAAATTGTATTTCTGTTTAAAGTTGCATTCTGATAATACAACTGTTAGCTCTTTAACCATAAAAGGCTAAACCAAACATTCTAAAGTAAAAGCTGGTATTCACAGAAGAAACACCACAAAGTAAAACGGCCAAGTGGTTTACTAACATTGATCAGGAGGGTTGTGTTCATGTAGGCTATATATGTGGTACTAGTCAAAAGTTAGGACACACATTCTCATTCAATGGTTGCTATTTATTTATACAATGTAGATTAATACTGAAAGAACACATATGGAATTATGTTGTTAACAAAAAAGTGTTATCAGAATATGTTTTATATTTTAGATGCTTTGCTTCGATGACAGCTTTGCACACTCTTGGCATTCTCTCAATCCCCTTCATGAGGTAGTCTCCTGCTCTCCTACAGTGATCTTTGTTAGTAGCCACACTTTATTTGTGCTGGTCACATCTTAGCCATTATTTAAGACTTTATCACTATGTATGCATGCAGTAAACAATATTTCAGTTACAAAAGATAAACTGAGAACAGATGTGCAAATGACATGACGTTGTTGTTCTAATGGTGGAATAATTTTTGGAGACGTGTGTTATACTGGATTTACGGTGATTAATACAGGATTTCTCTTTGATAGAGGATAAACTTGCTGCAGCCTGCTGGCACAAGCACACATGATTTACTGTATTTACTGTCACACAGCATGGTATAGTTCCTAACTGTAAGGCAAAGCCCAGCAGGTAAAAACGACTCACTCCTGTTCGATCATCTCAGCCTGTGGATGCTGGAGGCGCTTGGCATTGACGGCATCGTCATCCAGGCCGGTAAGCAGTTCCAGAGAATTGAGGATTCTCTTGTTGGTGTCATCCTGATACAGGGGCTGCTTCCCCTCGTTGATCTTACTCACATCCTGCAGCAAAAACAAGTCAGATGTGACAAAGTGAAGAGAGGTTTTTAATCTGATGTCACATTCTTTCCTCATTTTTGTCTTTTTACTTCCAAAATGAGTTGCAGCCTCAGGTGAGATGATGAGGTGTGTTGTCAGCACCATTTCTCTGTTTGTTTATCTGCTATTGAGATCATGCACAAACTACAAGTCAGAATTTCATGAGTTGTGGTGGCGAGGTGGATCATGAGCAGAGGAAGAACTAATGGGACAGGAAAGATCCCTTAGAAGACTACACTCTCAAATGAGCACTGATTTAATTTGACTAATGTTGGCTGAGCTTTTTATTAAAGAGAATATTACCACCACATACACCAATCAGCCACAACATTATGACCACTGACAGGTGAAGTGAATAACATCAATCATTTTGTCATAATGCAACGTAACATTGAGTCCTGATGTTCATGTAGATGTCTGACATGTACCTAAACATTGCAGGTGCATTATACATGATATGTATTAGAGCATCTCAAAAAATGACATTGTAAAAAAGTTTAATGTTTTCCATCTGTTATTTAAGAAAGTGAATATTTTACATATTCTAGACTCATTACACATAAAGTGAAATATCTCAAGTGTGTTTTGGTTTTAATTTTGATGATTATGCTGTTTAAATTAGAGATCCATAATGTGAAATTATTAGAATATTTCCCAAGATCAATCAAAAAAGGGTTGACAATATGGACATAAAATAGTATTACATCAATTTAACCAAATTGCAGTATGCCCATCCAAGCCTTTATATTTGTTTTTACTGACTGAAATGGAAGGAGGCCGAGGGCAAATGGCTAGTGTCATGTTGGTGGCCGTACTGTACCTTGTTGAGGTTCTGCTCAACATCGTAGATGTTCTTCTCCACTTTATCGGCATTCTTTTGCAGCTTCTCAATCAGAGCGCTCAGTTCTGTGGAGGAAGCACTGGAAGACAAACGGAGAGATGAATGAATACACTCAGTCATAGAGGACACAAACCTTTCTGAAGCGCCGAATCACTTAACGACTTTGGTGAAAATGTATGAGATTTGTAAGGGTGTATTAAATCTGATACTGCAAAAAAAAACAGAAAAAATTGCATCTTGGATACAGTTTCTGTTCATGAATGAATAAGAACGACATCCCATATTCAAAACCAGTGGCACACCTCAATATTGTCAGCCACAAGCTACAAGTAAACTGCTTGCAACTGCAGGTGTTTAACCCTCCTGTTGTCCTCATTTACGGGCACCAATATATATTGTTTCTTTGTCTGAAAGAAATCCCAAAATTCTGCAAAAAAATTCCCTAAGTTTCTGAAAATTTGCAAAACCTTCAGGAAGAAAATAATAATTCCTTCAAAGTTTCCCTTACAAGTTTTATTTAAAAAAAAAATCCCCCAAATTTGGCATGAAAATTCTTGTAAATATTTTCAAAAAATGAGTAAAAATCTTCCAAAAAATCCTAAAAATATCTAAAGTGATTACATATACATCAGCAAAACTTCTAATATTTTCTTTAAGAACATCCTCATACAAATCAACCAAAATCCAGCGATTTTCGCTGGATTTTGGTTGATTTTTTTGTGAATGTTCTTAAAGAAACATTTTTAACATTTTTTTTTCCACCAAAAAATGTTCAAAGATTTCCCAAAAATGTTGAAAATGTGGACATCAGAAGTTTCACTGTGAAAATATATATTTTTTTCCCACATTTTCAAACTTTAAAATGGGTCAATTTTGACCTGCAGGACGACACGAGGGTTAAGAATGCAGGCTGTATGACAATGCTGTGTTGAACATCAACATCAGTGCTGCAAGCCCCATCATTCAGAAAATACCATCCTCTGTCCAAACAGGCACTTTCTGGGGACTTAAAACTGTCTCTTCAGTAAGATCCTGATCTCTCTGGGAAAAACACTGGTAGAGGAACTGAGTTCATCAGGAGGTTGCAGAGCTCCGCGGAAAATTTGCGCAGTACAAACAAAAGTATACAGCGAAGATGCAGTTTTTCCTACAGTTACCAATAGTCTGTTATGAATTGCAGGAACTTATAGGCCATTTTAGGGCAGGAAAAACCTTTGCGCCTGTTTCAACTGCAGAACCTGCCTGTGTAGAACCTCTTTCGGGGCTGTTTTCAGAGAAGAGAATAGGACTTGCTTTCTGATTGTTCCCGAGGCACTACTGTGTGGGTCTTGGTTGAACTCAGAAAAGACAACAATCACTATTCTTCTGCCTTCTCAACACCTCTGTCAAATAGCAGTCTTCTTCTCTCAAACATCACCATAAAAAATGTAAAATTCAACCTTTAGTCTCACGTAACAAACCTCTACTGCTCCATTTCGTACGTGTTCACAGGACTGGAAGTTCATCCAGTCACTACTATTTGTCATCGTTTTGGCACACTTGGAGTTAATGTCAGGGTCGAATGGAAACAGAAAGACTGAAAGGGCCGACTAGAGGGCTGTTTATGTTTCCTACCCCGAGTTCCTGGAGCGGAAGGTTTCCTCATCGGGCAAAACCATTTCTAAAAGCATGAAGTAATATAAATTAAAATGTTTGATTCACTTTGCAACGCTAATATAATGGCAACAAGTGAAAGTATTTTCATTCAAACTGAGATTTTGGTGCTAGAGTACAGATGATAGATGATCCGAAGCACAGACAACTACATTATGGATGTATTCAGCTACAGGGATAGTAAATTGCCGAGTACATTGTCATGCTTTTTTGTGCTTAGTTGGAAAATGTGACAGCATGGTAGATATATCTACACTGCAACTCTTACACCAATCTGCCAATGAATTAGTGCTGATCTATATGATCTACCTATTTCAGTGTTTTACAGTGTACAGCTTCACAAAAAACATCTGTGGTTTAGTTTAGTTCCAAATGACTCAAAGCAAAGTGAGTTGGAACTACGCTGTATTATGTACTATGATACAGCTACAAGCCAGTTTTACACCCATTAAGGACTTAATGGGCCATAAATTGACTGGCCTTTGTTCGTCAGCCTATTACCTTCAGGATATTCATACCAAGCAGTTGACTCACAGCTTTTTATCTTTGAATCATAATACACACTAGTGCCATGCATGGATCTCACTGTCACACTGAAAATGAACCATCATACCAACATTAGTTAACTCAAACACATTGGTATTTAGACAGCTTTCATGCTGTCCAGACACATCCGTCAGTCAAAAATGTGCATGATTTTCACTGTGAATGTTCCTGTTGCCAGCTAAATGAAGAACTTCAGGGTAGGTAAGGACAGCGCGCCTGATAACTTGCAACTTGCATCATTCCGTAGAGCAAAGGAAACTGGTACAGCAGGTTTTCGCTTCATGCCATGAAACTGACACACCCAGCCCAAGCACCGTGACAACTGTCAACTGCTGAAATGCAAATTTAAGTGAACCAGTGAAGCAACACCCAGAGGACATGAGCTCATTTCCTCACAACCAAGCATTTGTTGGATCACCTCCCTGAGTGTCTACTGACAGGTATGCCTTTACCTGTCCATCTCTAGAGCAGTTTGACAAGAGCTGAATCATGTACTACTTTAGCATCACTAATTATTGTCTGATTTTAGATGATAAACAATATGTGGTGTTTTCATATATGTGAGCTCAGAATTAACAGCCTCCCAGAAATGACTCATCTATACGACTAAACTGCATCCTCAATTACAATTTCACGGAATCACATTATCTCCTGGATTACATTCGTTTGTGACAAATCAGAAACATGTTTCTTATCAACAAGATTTATTGCATTGCTTTGCCCCGGACACACCTTTTCAGCCCATATGCATTAGATGGGGTAGGACATGTCGTCCTGGTAACCCAGAAAATGGAGGCAAAGCTTCAAACACTTTGTTTTTGTGAAAGTGCAGTATTTTAACCTAAAACATGACATCTTTCTGACCCTAACTAAGCAGTTTTATTGACTAAACCTAACCAAATAGTGAGTAAAAACAAAGCTTAAGTCTAAGAATAACGATAGTCTAGTCCATAGTTTGAACCACAGAGAGCCCTGACAAGCTCATTTTAACACTGCAAAATGTCCCTCACAGTGCATATCTTGGTCACAGTTCTTCATATACCAAATGTATGGCATCATTTGGCATTATGCACACATTCCTGCCACATGGGTCTTCTATTAAGGTGCGTTTTGAAAACATATCTTTAGACATTTTCTCCTCAGGGTCACATTACATCATGTCAGCCGGATGAAATGAAGGTTTTTTTCAGTTCACTAAACACTTTTATGGAGGCTGTAATCCAGTGTGTGGGAACTCCATTTCTTTCCTTCAATGGTATAATAACAAACATATATAATAAAGAAGACACTTGGCAGACATATAAATATATGTAAAACATGAATAAACAAAGGTCCTTCGATGAAGCTTTGTGTTGGGGTTTGTGTTGTCCCAATGGCCCTGACAAGAACGTATCAGCCGACGCCTGTGATAAGCTAGTGCTGACCAATGATATCCTGCGGGCTGCAGTTAAGCTCAAAAGCAAACATTGACTTTAGATACTGTTATGTGCTTTATGGAACTCTCAAATATTTCTATCAGCGTTAACCACAAACATGCAGTCAGCTTCATTTGGCAGTGGTTGTTAAGAGGGTGGACTGTTTCTTGTTAGCTTTCCAACTAACATCAACCCAATTCAATTATTAATAACTTTTTACAACCTTCATGCACAGTCACTGCCCAGGAGAATGTCTGTGACGTAGTTTTAGAATTGTAAATATTGCAGATTAACGCATGGTGGTGCAGTGGGTTGCATTTCCACCTCATGGCTGGAAGGTTTGAATCTTAGCCGGGCCTTTCTGTGTGGAGTTTGCATGTTTTCCTGGTGTACCCTGTCTTCACCCTAATACAGCTTGGAGAGGCTGCAGCTCCCTCACAAACCTAGACAGGATAAAGCAGTGTGCAGACACTGGATGGAGATTTATGCAGATTATCATGTTGCCCCTCCAGTGAAGTCTTCACGTGATACCAGGGAATGTCAGTTACAGATGAACTACAGCATACTGACATGCGATTCTGCTATATCTATGCCTGTGTGCACATGTGCACGTCACCATCACTTCAGATCCACCACCAGATCTCTTCACACACATGCACATCCACACCCCTTCACCGTTTGAACCCCAGTTACATAACGCCTCCTGGAAGCACGCTGGACCTTGACTGTGATTCAAATCCAATGGCGAATTTTCATGTGAAACAGTTACAGAACAAGTTTGAACTAGAAAGTACTGTTGTGTTCTGCAGAAGCTGCGGGTAATTTGTCTGTTGAGGCCTATCCCGAATGAAAAATACCCCAAGGAGGATTTCTGTCATGTTGAAACACAACTTTCTCTTCTCTCACTGAAGCGTTCACACTTTCTTTGTGTAAGCACAACACTGCTTATTAGGCCACAGAGGAACATCAACAGGTTAACAACTACACACATAAACACAGTTAGCAGTTACTATTTCCTTGCGTGATCCTCATCAAATGATTTACAGCAGTGGTTTGTATAGAACTTATGCAAGAAACTTTTTTAAAGCTGAGATGTTTTTGTTCTAAAATTCAGACCAGATGTATACCCACCCATCTTAGTCATTAGCAGTCCCACTGAGTGTTGTTCAGAGGGAACAGCCTCATGTTACCAAGCTATAAGTAGTTACATTTTCATTCCAAAATCTGATTTCAAACAGCAAAACACAATGCTGCACTAATTCTACCACTTCTACTCTGTAATATGTGGTCCGCACGTGTTGTCGGTAGATTCCAGGGAGGCTCACTGGCTCTGATTCAATGTTTTGAACGGTTGTTCTTGGTTTTTGGGGAAGGAACTGGCACTAAAACATTAGCTTGAGAAACACAACTCACATGTTTCCACAGGGAGAGGGTCAAATTAGAACCAGAACACTCACACAGCATGCGGAGGGCTGCTGCTGTCTTTGAGCGTCACAACAAACCCCAAGCCTTGTTCCATCTTCTCAGCCTGCTCTCCATCGTCTACAGTCCAGATTCAGCCAGATTACGAAACACTGACATCTAAAATGACAATATTGCATTGCTTTTTTTATGCTTTTGTGTTCCATCTGCTTCCTATATGCCTTTTCTGCAACCCTCTGCAGTGGTTTTATTCGTCTGTGGTCCTGTTGTGTGAATTTGCGGTCATTTTGCATTAGCATTAGCCTCAGTTTGCAGTAGGCTCCATTCAACAATCCATCCATGTACAAATAAAGAGGCTAAATATAATACAAACCATACAGTTCTCTTCTCATTGCCTGTGTCATGTGCAGTTTAACTTCTTGCAACTGGCCCACATATCTCATTATAGTTTTAATGCTTTGGTGATGGACCTTGTCCTCTCACTTTAAGCTGTCATTAACTCGGTTCATATCGAAAGCTTTTTAGATCACAACTGCAACCTGTACAAGGAGAGATACATGAAAAGGGTGGAGCTGCATTACTGGGATTCCACTACAGTGCGTTGGTGGTTATCATGGTACAAAAGTTACAATAATGACTGATGGGATCTGCACTATACAGTTCAAAATTCATTCCAATATTTCAGTGGATTGGCATGTCCTTATTTAACTTAAATCAATGAGATGCCACTGTATTGTGCGGTTTAGAGACAATGAGGACATAAACGAATCCTTTTCATAACAGAAAGTAGAAAAAACTGTAAGATAGTAGGTGGTGTTGTATTCAGAACAACTAAATACACCCATACAGAGAAGATAAAGTACTTTTCCTCTGGAAGGTGTATGTGATGCCTTCAGGGTCCATTCATCAACCCAAAGTAGAGCCAATAACGTAAATAACACTTGCTCTTAAGTTCCTCGAAAGCGTATGGTGGACTTTAAATAAATGAGATGCCAATGCATGGTATGCTTCAAAGACCATGAGTCCTTCCTATAGAGGAAGATAAAACACTTGTTTTCTGTTGGCGGCAGGTGTGTCAGTGGTAGGACCACACCTTGCATTGGAGGATTTAAAAAAAAAAACAAATTAGTCAGTTATTTGGCATTCAGCACTATACTACCTTGAAAAGCTTCCATCCAGGGCCACTGGCAGAAACACTACCACTAGGTGGGGCCACACAATCAGAGTGACATTCTGGGATCCTCACATATGGAGCTGTTTTCATGGAACAGCGCCATCTTGTCTTGCTGAGTCTGCTGGTTAGTGCAGCAGTAAATCTCCATTTGGATCAAGTATTGCAGGCATCATATGTAATTGATACAGGCTAGCCTTGCTGGATAACTACCTACCAATACTTTCTTACTGCATTGACCCTATGTATATTCTTTCTAAAGGTGTTACGCAAGAATTTTGGAGCAACCTCTGCTCACCAGGACGGTCTATCTGAACATGACCGTTGCTGGGAATGAACTCTCCTCTCTGACAGGATTGCAGCCACAACATCATCTACATTCATTTTGTCACTGACTTTACTTGCAGACCTCATTATGAGCAAGTTTATCGCTTTTACAGTGTAAATATATTGACATTATCATTTATTTTAAACACATTATAATCAATTGGAGTTTTTTTCCAAATCAAATAAGACACAATCAATTCATTTTTCCACTTCTATTTTGTGTATCAGTGTGTGTGCTTATTTAGTGTATGTAAACTCGAGGTTTTACAACATTTGCACAGGACTATTACAAGAAATGTGTTGTTTATGCAGCAAACAATGCTTCAGGTGCCATTTGCAATCCACCTGTAGGTCACCCTTCACCTGACAAGCCATTTATCAGCTGTCCTGGGAGTGTGTTGAGGGCATAATTTTTTTTTTCTTCTCTCTAGGGCCACCAAAATCCTAGCTGGACTTTGGCTGAAATTAAATTGAGCAGTGCTGTAAAGGTAATGATTTAATCCACCATCTTGTGCCTCTCTCTGTCATTTCCATGCCGGGACAACAGGGAGTGTAGGCAGGACAAACCCAGTAAAGACTAGGAAGTGACACTGTCTGGGCTTGGAGCAGCAGATTTGCAGGGAGAGGCTGAAAAGCAACTCCTGGCACATTGTCTTCTAAGCAGGACAGCAGCACACTTATCAAACCAGTTACTACAACTTCACTAGACAGCTTATCAGCCACACCCACGCTGCAGTTCAAGCTCCCATTATGCAACCCCACCAGCAGGTTTCTGTCATTTCTCTTCTGAAGGGGGATTTTTGCAGAAAGCAGGACAGTTTTACATGATTCTGAAAACAGCTTTCAGGTGTATGTTTGTTGTGTTTTGGTACAATCTGAATGAAATAGATTGTACCAAGTGTGTATGTTCTAACAAAATCTTACACATTTGACTTATTACCGACTAAAAAGTGATACTTTACGGATTCTGCTAGTAACGACATGAGGAAAGAAAGCTTTAAAGACAGAAGTTCGGCTGAAAAGGATCAGTGCAGGACGCAGAGAACACGCTGTTTCCAAAACACGCCGCAGCTCATGGAAAAAACAAAGTCTCCTACTTACGTCGCTTTTGGCTGCGTTATAGTGGTCTTGCTCCTTTTCTTCATTGTGGTTTCAGGTCACCTGTCAGCGACTTCCGACGATGAATCGGTCCGAGCAAGACAGCTGATCCTCGGCTGTGTGTGTGCGCTCTGCTCCCCGGAGTGTGTGTGTGTGTGTGTGTGTGTGTGTGTCTGTGTGTGTGTGATGCGTTCACACACTGCTGTCACTTCTCCTCCCACAGACACTGAACAAGCGGCACTGAACTCACCACCTGCAACGATCACTTTTAGCTTCCACGCCCTGTACCTGTCAGCAGGCTGAGGATGGGCGGGGCCACGGAGCCAAACCACGCCCTGACGCTGACACCCACACACACTGATATTTTTTTTTATTTTATTTTACATTGTCAAATGAAAATATGTAATATTGTGAAAATAAATGGGAAATTTCCATTAATTCCAAAGCAGAACGTCGTGGAAATCCCTCTGCTTGACTGAGGAGCTGGTGGTTATGTCGTCACCTCGCATCCTGAAGGTCTCCGGTTCGAGTCCCGGTCTAGACTTGGGATCTCTGAGTTTGCATGTTCACTAAGTCAATTAATTTTTCCATTTCTATTATGTGTACCTGTGTGTGTGCTTATTTAGTGCACTGAAAAAAGAAAACTGCAGTCTATTCAGCAGAGTTGGTGTTCTGATTTGTTTGAACATGAAAATTAAAATAGCTATACTTGACTTGAAAATACACATCAGACCAATCGTGTGTACCTCATTGTGTCTAAATTTGTAATTGTGAATAAGCTGAAAATGTACTTTGTTGTTGGTACAACAAAGTCGGGAAAAAAAGCAGGGTTTCCTAGAATACACAGCAGGGGCAAGTCCTCATGCTTTCTTTCCCTTGGCTTACAACAACTCAGCTACGACCCCCTGTAGCTCAACAGGTCGAGTGGCGACCCATAAACAGGGGCTTTAGTCCCCGATGCAGTAGTCATGGGTTTGAATCCAAGTCGTGGCAGTTTGCTGCAGATTCTTCTCCTCACTTTCTTGTCTCTCAGTAAAGCCAGAAAAAGGCCAAAAAATGATTGTGGGGTTGATTAGCTTTTGGTAGTTCTGTGAATCACACTATTCAGCTAATAAACAAGTTTACATTAGCCAAATGAAGAATTAATAGCAGTGACTATTCACAGAACAATGTAAATGTAACCGTAACTTTTGGTGGGAATGTGTTGCAGCCACAGAATAAAGTTTGTTTAGGGCCGCCAGAATCCTTGCTGGCTCTGTCTCTATCCCCAGTGAAAGCAGGACTTTGGTGGAAATGACACTGAGCAGGCTGAAGGGGTCATGACACCATCTTGTGACTGCCTTTGTCATTTCCAACCGGTTCTCGGGCTTCCTCCCACAGTCCAAAAACATCCTCCCATCCATCTATTATCTATACACCACTTAGTCCTCATTCTGGTCGCAGCTGGAGCCTCTGCCAGCTGACTTAGGGTGCAGGCAGGGGACACCCTGGACAGGTCCACAGATAGAGAGATGAACAATTACACTAATTCATACCTATGGACAATTTAGAATCATCAATTAACCTCAGCGTGTTTTTGGACTGTGGGAGGAAGCTGGAGTACCTGGAGAAAACCCATGCAGGCCAGCAGGCAAACCAGGGATCTTCTAGCTGGGAGGCAACAGTCCTAACCAGCCACTGTGCAGCCTTGTTCAGCCCAGTATAATATAAATAATCACAGTTCTTCACAAATGTTACACTGTTTCACTGAAATACCTCCTCCCAGAATTTGAGACTTTGGATCGTGATTGGAGGAGGTGAATTAAAGTCCCATCCTCTGACTCACTTTTGCCACATTTCAGGCAAACAAAGGGGCTGATCTTATTCAGTTTAACCACAGAATTGTGTATAGGATTAACAGTTTTGCATTTTATCAGCGGAAGTCCTTAATTTTGGTTAGGATTTTCCTGGCACAGGGGCTGCACAGTGACTCGGTGGTTAGCACTGACACATCACAACTAGAAGATTCCCGGTTCACATCCTGGCCTGGACCTGGGATCTTTCTGCATGGAGTTTGCATGTTCTCCCCGTGCAGTTTTCACCAGGTTCTCCAGCTTCCTCCCACAGTCCAAATACAGACTGAGGTTAAATGGTGCTTCCAAATTGTCCGTGTGCTTGTTGGTGTCTATGTGTAGCCCTGTGACAGACTGGCGACCTGTCCAGGTGTCTCCTGTCTTCACCCTAAGTCAGCTGGGATAGACTCCAGCCCCCCGATGCCCCTAATGAGGATTAAGTGGTGTATAGATAATGGATGGATGGATGGATGTTTTCCTGGCACAGTTTGTGTGAACATCTACTTTTAGCACAGCCATATAACATCGTGACTTACCTGAGTTTGAGTATGAACATGTGCAAGTAAAGAATGACATGACTGGAAAGGCAGGCAGGGAAGACAATCCACTCTGGTGTTGGTCCAAAGGGTTTCCTTCTAAATCAACTGAACGATCATAACATCTGCTGAGTGAATTACATGTGCAGCTTAAAATGCATTATCTCATTCATAGATATGGTAGTAATTTTGTAATGAGGGAGTGGACATTTGGAGACTGAAAATATTCCAAAAGAAATCCTCTGTGCTAAGATTTGTATCTGACCAGGCTGTACTTATCTCAGGTTGTATCGTCAAACACTAACAGTGATATCATTCAGAGACTGCACCTTTTTGCAGACCCCTGGCTAATTGTACCGCCACTAACACAAGGCCACGAATCATTGCATATGACAGATCGATCTGTGCTTAAACATTAACAGCAAGCCAAACACCTCCTATCAACATACCTACAGGTCAGAATGCAACCTGAAACTATATCTGTTGGGGGACAGAATTACAATGAAGTAGTGTTCTAATAATTCATTCATTCATAACACACCACAGATAAACTCACATCGCAATAATTTAGCATAGAAATATTTAACATTTGGACTCTACTAACATTAAATGACATAATATATGCTGTAACTGTACTTCTTAACTTAAGTGCTTTAAATTGGATACTGGAAAAATGCTCTCTACTGTTGTATGTACAGAAAAATGACAATAAAGCTTGATTTGATTTGATTTGATTTGATTTATAAAGCATTATCATTCCAGGTTTTAAAGATAAATTAGGAAGAGATTTTTTTCATGTTTTATTTCTACTGGAGCAAAGCATTATTATGGTTTTGCATTCATTTGCATTCATTTAAAGGCCAACAACAAGAGCGCAGTGAGCGAACACAACCAAGTCTGACGGGCAGAGAAGAATGTATAGGCACATAGCAGAAAGGGGAGTAACTGAGGTGTGGTGCTGCTCCTGAACTTCAGATAAAAGATGTTTATCTGCATTTAGAAATGAACAAAACTCTTGAATCCGATGCGAAATGTCTTCAAGAACCAAAAAATGAAATCCAATTTTTTTCAATTTTCGATTCCTCTGGGAATGTCAGTGAAGCCAAAGTGGCCTGTCTCTGTATTGAAAGGTCAGGAATTCCAGCAGGGCGTAGCTGATGACAATGATCCAGGTACTGTACCTTGACAGGTATGTCTGGCTCAGCTGCTGAACTGGTTCAGCAACATTCTGATTGTGAGCATGATTCAGGGGTGGATGATGCACTTCCTGGACTAAGGAGAACACTGACCTATTACCTCTATGAGGAGGGAGGAGACAAAAAAGACACTATTATAGGATACATTTCACAATATGATGCTCATCGGGTAGCAACAGAACAAGCAGAGCCACTAATCCTAACTTTGCCTGCCATCATTGCCTTTCTAGTTCTTCAAATGAGAAAATGAGAAGGAGAAGCACAGTGGGTTATCATGGTTGTCTTTTTTCAATGAAACACACATATACAAGGTGTCCATAAAGTCTCTTTACAGTTTTAAGAATTTATTACAAAGGCAGTTGATAAGATATCTCAACCAGATTTGTTTTTATTGTAATCAGTGGTTGTCAAACTTTTTCTACCTCATTTAATACACCTCTATATGGGCACCATTAGTTGCACGAAGCACATCAAGACGGTACTCGATTTCCTGCCATGTTCGCTGTAGTATAGACTCATCAATGATGGCAATAGCATCAGAAATCTTTTGCTTCAGGTCAGTAATGTCCCGTATCTTTGTTCAATACACGATATCTTGAACATAACCCCATAGATTGAAGTCCAAGGGAGTGATAACTGGTGAACGTGGTAGCCAAGGAATTAGCCATCCCTTCCAATCCAGCGGTCTGATTAGTAGCCATTTTTAAGGGTTTCATTTAACAGTAACTCTTTTACCAACAAGATACCTGAAACACACTATTTCAATGTGATTACAAACTCTAATAAAAACTCATAACAATAAAACAAATCTGGTTAAGATATCTTATCAACTGCCTTTGTAATAAATTCTTAAAACTGTAAAGAGACTTAATGGACACCCTGTACATTCTGATCTGAAACTACATAATGGACGTAGATCAGTGACATAAAGTGTTGCATGGTGTTGTGACAGCGGCATGTTTATTTTCAAGAATTTAAAAGAAGCAGAAGTAAAAGCAGACTTTAATTTTGCTTGCATGGTTTCAGCTTCGACAGTTTGGCATCTTACAAACATACCTGTCTGTGAACCAACATCCATCCATCCATTATCTACACACCTGAGGAGCAGAACATTCCAGAGCAGCACACAGAGAATCCAGAGACCCTTTCTCACAGCTGTAAATTTAGTAAGAAACCATCTCAGAAGACAGCTAGCCCAGCTAGTAGCTGCACTAGACAGACACAAACACATACAAATGATATATATATTTTTTTGTTTACAAGAGCTAAATTCTACCCAAACTACCCAACACTCAAATTTTTTATTTTTATGGAACCAATCAATTTTAAGTTTTTAATGGCTTATTTTAAGGATGTCTTTAGCATTATGGCTGCACTTGAAGAGTGCAGCTAAGAGTGATTCTTTATGCAATATTTCACAAATGTAGGGGGTGTCAGAAAACTTTTTTCCACCACTGTATAGAGTCAAACAATCACACTCACAGACAATTTAGAATCATCAGTTAACTTAAGTATGTTTTTGAACTGTGGGAGGAGGTCAGAGAACCTGGTGAAAACCCACACTTGCACAGGGACAACATTCAAACTCCACACAGAAAGACCTCAGCCCCAGGTCGGGATGCGAACCGGTGATCTTCTATCTGTAAGGTGACAGTGCTGACCACTGAGCTAACACGGAAAGTAAAATGACTTTGAATGAGTGCTTTAAAGAGGAAGTGGGCGTAGCAACTCAGTCAGGTGAGTGACAAGATAAAGATATGGACAAGAGTTTATGTTGCAGTGATACTACGCAAAAGAAGAAGAGAAAATGCCGCTGCTCAGTCCACAGTCCACATTTTCCAGCAAGGTGTGACATTTTAAGGTGTGTCTGGCTGTCAGCTGGAGAAGGTTGGTTCCCTGCCTGGAATGACAAATATGACACTAAAGGAGCTTTGTGTGCATTGTTGCATAGGGTGGTGCCGTTTCTTGGTGGAGTGTTTGTGGTGATGCTGTTTTGCAGTATTATGTTTCAGAGGAGGCCTATGTTTATTTGTGAAGTTAAAAATCTGCAGGTGTGCAGCAGTTATATTTTTCTGTCATAATTAATATTTTTTTTAACTTAAACAGCAGCAACTAAATGCTTTTATTGATTGTCGAGATGACATCTAGGTTTCATTGTATTGATTGTTGAATGCTGCAATGAGTATCTGTCAATTACAGTTCTGTGTCGTTGAATAAGTGGCAAAAAGTTGCTTTTCGTGTTAGTAAGGGTGATTTTGATGATGATGGAACCAGTGGTGATTGAGCAGGGCTGAAGTGATTAGCTCTATTGAGAAATTTGATGTGGGCCCCACCTACCACCACTTGAATACGTGCCCTAATACCCTCAACTTACCATAAAGTCCTTCAACCAGTCTTCCCACACTAAACAATATTCAATAGTGTCTTGGACTTAATTTGATTAAACACAATCAGTGGAGATCAATGAGCCGCTAACTTTTGGGGCCACTTTTCTTTGTTGGTAATTCAGCCTTGCTTAATGGCTACCAAAGTAAACGATTATACGTTCAAACTTTACTCTGTCAAACCAGTAGGTTTGCTTTATAAAATACATTCTGGCCCTTGCATAAGGCCCTGTGACCCCAAAGACACCTTGTTGTGTCACTGTGTTCTCGTCTACATAGATACAGACACCTCAATTACAGGCTGCAGAACCGACGCAGTGTGTGACAATCATCCCTCTGAACTTCAAACACAAACCTGTCCTGTGTGGTTTCATAGCAATGAACCTGTTGGCAAAGTTAGTTAGAGTCTGATCCAACTAACATCAATTCCATTCCAACTGCAGACCTAGATTCACACCACAGCTCAGGTGTGGCAAACAGACTGTGTTTATATAGTACAAAAGGGTACTGGGCCATACTACTTAATTCACAGCCTTTTATTGTGAAAAGAAGCCAATGTTTCAACAGTGTGGACTGAGACATGAGCCAAACAGACATATTAAACCTAAACCAGGTGTACAGTGGCCATTGGATACTTGAGGTGAACAGAGATTTTGAATCCATTGATAATTTCCATAGTCTGTGTTCAAAGGGCACACCCCCGTGTTTTTTCTGTAATACAGACTGTACTGAGAAAGCAGCAGAATAAAAATATATTGATGAGTTTTGGTCATTTGCTAATCAGCAGCAGCTGACACTTTTAACCCTCGTGTTGTCCTTGGTATCATTCTGACCCCAAGTAAAATCTGTTGCCATCATATACTTTCATATAACAAGGTCTAATTGGCCCTACACTCCAAAATCATGGGAAAAATTAGTGGTAATGGGTTGGACTGAAGTAAGACTAAAGGTGTAACGCAGAATTGACTGACAATTTATACTGTATGCTTTAAAAAACAGTCAACCAGGTGGGGTAATTTTGACCCCAGAGGACAAAAGGTGTATGGCAACTGGGAGGACATTATGAGGGCTAAAAACAAGACACAGGAAACACACCTATGTTTTCATGCTTTTTAAAAACTCAGTCTAAGACAAATTATGTTTGTACACTACTAACAGTAAATGAATTTAATATTAGCCAGATTTGTTTCCCCTCACCAATTAGAAACCATTATAAATTAATATTTCTGCAAAAGTTACAAAAGGTTCATAATGTATCTGCAAAAGTTTCCCAGACAGTGTCCTGTGTTTGCTTTCCTACAATCCCTTGTTGCAGCAACTCAAGCGTTATTAACATTTAGGATTTTATTTTCATAAACCCAATGGGGCAGTGCAGAGAGAAACAAACGTACCCTGGCCAGGACACAGGGAAGCGTTAAGTGCAATTTAGGATTTTAAAGGCAGCAAACTTAGAGGCAGAATGAGAACAGATTAACAATAAACAGAGATTTATATGATAATGGCAAACCACACTCACTACTTTGATTCCCTTTAAACACAGAACTCTCGCTCCACTGTGAGACAGTTCAAGATGTCTTTGGAGAAAATTCCTTCGAGGAAATTTTGTTGTGCAAAATTTTAAATTCAGCAGCTCAGATATACTGCTGAGTTGAATTCACTTACAAATGGTGTCAGGACATCTTGAAGATCTTAAGGTTAGTATTTTCTGCTTTTGGTCATTTTATTTGTCATCCAGCACTCCACAACTATCTACTGACTAACAGTTATAGTCCCAGTTAAAGCCACTATCAGGAATGTTTTTCTACTAATTTTTGCTAATAAATAAATGTTATTGGTATGACACATGGTTGTTATGATCCACTACATTTCTATACAGCATGAAGACTACATGAGATCCAAAAAATCTGAAAATTTGGGCAAACTGAGCCTCTACAGTGTCATTTTCACTGAGCTGCTTGCAGCAGAGGTTTCACCACTATTGTAGCAGAATGAAGGGTGTGTGCAGCTTCAGCCTGTCAATGACAGGAGTGTCCCACTCTTCAGGTTTAAAGCGAACGTGTCTGTAAGCATTTTCTATTTACCACACATGTATGCAGGCATTCCTGCCCCAGCACTCACACTGACACACAGCAAAACTTGGCCCTGCCCTTTGCAGCTTAGCATTACTGATCAAAGAGTCAGACACATCCACCCTGTCCTCAAATATTATCTTTATAAGCACTGCTACAGACTTCTGCCTGATTAGCCTAATTATCAGTGCTCAGGTGAGGACACATTTATCACTCAATGATGCAGAAACACAGTTAACGATGACATTTTTGCTGAGTGCTGGAAGCAACTTCAAGTTTCTGTTGACTATGTATTTCTTAGAATAAAAATAATAAAATAATTTTTGAAAACTGTATGAATTCTGTGGATTTTTGGGATGCATTTACTGCATGATCAGACTTTGCTTCCAATGATATGCACCATTTTCCTCAGTTTACCTTTAGGTATACATTAAACTTATCAGTTTTAGGGCTGAGAAGATTTACAAGAGTCACAACTTCAGTGTAAAAGTAAAAAAACAAATCACAGTTTACATTGTTCACTTTAGCTCTTTGTCTTTTGAGAATTTGCACACAAAAATCCCAATAAATCTCAGCTGTGTCCATATCTCTATAACTACCACAGAAATGTTTAGAAACAAACAGCTGAGTAAAGAAACAAGAGCACAAATACAAATACCTGATAATTACAGTAGAAACATATTCTGATGAGTGACTCTTTATATAATAATCATGTTTATTTTATTGCAAAGTATACCAATGAAACTCTGATATTTTTTTTTTATAAATTTGATGTTGCTTCCATGCTTTTGGCCTGTAGCGTACAGTGACTAAATTCAAGAAACACCCAAGTGTCCAGTAATGGAAGCTGACTTACTTAGAGTTCTTCAGTTTGTGTTAGTTTCAGATTGGCATTTATTTTTCAAAAAATCAACCTTTTTTAAGTAAGTTTTTCTAATTCCCTTCTCAGAATATTGAAGCCAGGTCTCTCATTAAATAGCAGTGAAGAAATCAGGTTACTGGAGAATAAGGCTATTTGCTTGCATTTGAATACAGTCACTCTCCTGGTGCTGGGAATACTCACAAGACCTTCAAATGTGAATTAATCCAAACAACAAATGCACAGTTTCCTTCTGTTTGAGAAATGTGAGAAGAACACTACAATGACCAGCTGCTCTAGAAGTTTACTATGATGTTGGAGGATATGGGAATATATGATAGTTGTGTGTCATATGAAGTGTGCGTGTGTGTGTGTGTGTGTGTGTGTGTAAGGAAGCCATGGATTGAGCAGGAGCTAATGCCTCCAAAACCCCAGCAAAGCCCCGCTGATAGGAAATTGCTGCTCTGTCTGTCCAGACTGCTAAGCTGCACTGAGCCACCTCTGGTCGGTCACAGTCTGTGGCCAAATCAATACCATACAAACAGATATAAAGAGTCAGCTCAGTCTGTGGCGCGCAGAGTAGCTGTGCAAAAGCTATGTTTAGGATGTCATGATGAAGAGCTAGTGAATCCCAGTTTAATCACACATCTCGGCTATCGAGACAAAACAGACATGAGAAGAATAGCATTACTTGACAACCCATCCCTCTTCTTTCATTCCACCTGAAACCTGACAGTCACACCTTGTACTGGTATGTCACAGCAGCAGTGTGTGTGTGTGTGTGTGTGTGTGTGTGTGTGTGTGTGTGTGTGTGTGTGTGTGTGTGTGTGTGGTGTGTGTATTTATACCTGCTCGTGTAAACCTGTTTGGCTAGATCTAGACTTTTTATTAATAAAAATGGATGGATAAACATATTTAAAAAGACAAAAACTCAGTGCATGTTTCAGTATAAGGTATCAGCACCATCTGTTCAAATAGAATGAATAATTATTTACTTTTCCATCTAAATCAGTCATTTATTTCCACACTACTGCTGCTACACACCAAAACTCCAGGCGCAGTCTAATTACATCATCAAGTTACAGTGGCTATTAGACTGCACTATCAGGCTGGCATTAACTTGTTACCCAATAAGACCCAAATGACTGCTTAGATTACCATTAAATGCAGTCTATGGACATTACTGTTGACCAAAGAATGATTCCTTCTGATGTTGCTGACTTCCAGCATTACCTGTAGCACCACCATCAGGCCAACGTTTTCACTGACACACACTCACACATATGCAACGTCTTCTCCAGCACATCCCAAAGATTCTCAATGGGGCTGAGGTCTGGACTCTGTGGAGGACAATCCATGCATGAAAATGATGTCTCATGCTCCCTGATCCACTCATTCTCAATGTGAGCCCCATGAATCCTGACATCATCATCTTGGAACATGTCCATGAACATCAGGGAAGAAAAACTCCATTGATGGAAAGACCTGGTCATTCAGTATCTTCAGGTAGTCAGCTGACCTCATTCTTTGGGAACATAACGTTGCTGAACATGACTAACCCCAGATCATAACCCAAACCCCCACAGGCCATGATGAGTGCATCACTTCATCCGCCTCTCTTCTTACCCTGATGCCCCCATCACTTTGGAACAGGGTAAATCTGGACTCATCAGACCACATTTGTTCCTCAAAGATGATGGTTCATCACTGTCCAGGTTTTAATGATGCGTTGGACGGTTCTTAACCTGATTTTAGTAGTTTCAAAAATCTCCTTAGTTGTGTTCTTTGCTTGATTCAGGCCAATAACTTATTTTTTCAAGCCACTTTATATTGTATTGTTTACAGTGTGTCAATACTGTACTATTTCATTCACATTTCTCATCCCTGTACATATTGTAAATATTATTACTACTATTTATTTTATTTTATTACTACTACTATGTTTATTGCTACATAGGCTGCTGTAACAATGTGAATTTACGCTGGCGTGGGGAGAAATAAAGGACTATCTTATCTATCTTACCTTACATTAATCTGAGACAGATTAACATTCTTTCCATGATCACAGGATATGTCTTCCAACATGGTTGTTTAAGAAATGAGAAGCTCCTCACTGCATCAGCTAGAGTTAAATAAGTTGTTGCAGCTGAAACATATTCATCACTACAGTAATTATCCAATGGAAGGCTCTTTACTATTTGCTTAGTTAAATCCAGGTGGGAACTTTTTACTTTTTGGCCAGGCAGTGTATATATATTTATCCTGTATATATTGTCTGTAGCTCAGTCTTTCTGATAATCAGAAAGTGGACCTTGGAATTTAGATGATTTGTTACATATTTTCCTCCCAAAAATCACAAATGAACTCGTTCAAATCCTAGGTTTGAGAAACGTCAGTAAATAAATTGAAGCTTTAAATTATTCTTCATAGAAGTGATCATTGTCATTTTTATACTGTTCCTGTCACTTTGCTCTGTTTCAGTGCTGCTGACAGCATGTATTAATTTTATGTGCTGTGACTGCTGATTACAGGTGGTTCTGATCCACTAGTACGTTTTTCCTCACGCGGCAGCTCTGCTTCCGCTGCTCCGTGGGCGTGTCACTCGTGGGCCACCAGGTAATAACGTCACAGTCACTCCTGTGGAACCAACGTGGCTGCTCGGTCGCGAACTTCCTCTTTCATCACGAAAAAGGTTCAGCGAAAAGTATTTCTGAGAACATTTGAGGCAATAAATAAGCTGTGCAGTTGTTGAATCTGTCCTCATTTTAGTTAAACAAGTTTAGAGGTTTTACGAAAGTTTCACGAGGCGTCGAACCTCCGCCTCTCTCGCTTTATTTGGAGAAAGTCCTAGTCAGGTCTGCTTTAAGTATATAAGATGCTGGCAGCTCCAAACGTCCCATGACGCTTCCAGAAACACGATGCAGGACGATTCACGTGTGGAGAGGAACTGACGGATCCTGTTGTGGAGTTATTAAGTTACGATAATGTCCAGAGGATGGCGCTCCATTACCAGCTGACAGTCTGTGCTGATTACACCGAGACTCCAAACAAAACACTTAACCCCTTCAGACCCTGCATCCACTGGAATGGACATGACATGTTTCTGGGTCTACACCACTAAAAACTTGTGGTTCATCATTTGAATAATGCTTTGTACCTGATACCTGATTAACCAGTTACAATGAAGTTATGGCTGGTAACTTTATCATCAGATAAGAAAAGTATGGCTCTGAGGCTTTACAGGAAGAGGAAGCACCTTTTTTTAATACTCAGAAATATTAATTTACGTTGATTGTAGCCTAATCAATTTTCACTCAGCACAATTCTAGTAATTCGAAGGGATGATATTTGAAGTTACGCTGAATATATTTCACAGGGTGACCATATTTTGATAACCGAAAACCAGGACGGACACTCAGCCCAGCTATGAGATACTCAAATGATACTCGACGTTTACTCATACTTACTTTATATTTAAAGCATACCACCTCTGAATAGATAGAAAATTGTTATCTTACCAATTACTATCTATAACCAGACACAAATGCAGACCTCTTTTGAGAAGTTACTCAGCATGTTTTAATATGACAAGTTTCAAAAATATCGAATGAATAGCAGTGAATAGAGTTCATGCATACATTGTAAAAACAGCAGCAGCATTAAGTGAGATTTGCAGCAAGCTGACTATCAAATAGAAGTCAGTGATCACCTATAATGGGTAAGGCGGTGTGTTGGCAAGGTCTGCTATAGTTATAGGATTTATAGTAATGATCAGTGATTGAGGAGGTCAGATTTGGACTTGGATTTGACTGGATTAATTACTCAGGCTACTATAACAGCAGATGTAAGATCATAGCTGCCTGTCCCCAATCCTATCTGCACCTATTACAAGTCAGTGAGTCAGAGCAGTGGTGCTTAGCCTGAGGCTTGTTAACCTCAGCGCTCCAACACGGGATTAAGGTAATAGAAGGATTGGAGCACAGACACCTTAATGAAGGCATATGGGAGAAAGACTACTAACTCGACCTCGTCCAGCTGTATTAAGGGATGTCAGCACACAAAGTTCCAGTGCAAATTTAAGTGGATGTTAAGATGATGGAAACGGAATGGAAAAATGGACTATGAGACATGCAATTGTAACAGTCCAAAGTTATGATGTTTGAAGTTATTTTGAATAAATTTCATAACTGTAAAGTCGATAGTCAATTCCAATGGACATCAGTCATTGGGTGATGTTAGCCAACACTTCATTATTTAGTTTAGTTATGAAATGCTAGTCAACAATGCCAAACTGCAATATATATACACTACCGTTCAGAAGTTTGGCTTCACTTAGAAACGTCCTTATGCTTGAAAGAAAAGCATTTTTTTTCAGTGACGATAGCATTAAATTAATCAGAAATACAGTCTAGATTTTGTTAATGTGGTAAATGACTATTGTAGATGGAAAGGGCTGTTGGTATATACAGATCAAACTATTAAGAGCATCGCTGACAAGATTGAGAGACTCTGCTGCTATCAGTAAGAGAACAAAGTTCAAGTACACACAGAATATAAATGACGATATATGCAATTTTTTTGTATTTGTTGCCCTTCAAGTCTGAAGAAACTCAAAATCCCATATCTCAGCACCACTTAGAGGACACCAGAAAGAGGTTGGATATTGACCAAATATTATTCCTGAAATTCAGCTATGACACGATGACCCCCTATAAAAAAATTCACACGTGTTCAGCTTTGTGGCTCTTCACTTGATGGGTTTTGGGACATCATTCGGAAGCCATCAATTCTCCAACATCTAACTGGGATGTGAAAATACATACATTGTATTATTTCATATTTATTTCCTAGAATTGAACTTTACCAATACAGTTCATTCGGTATCACTAATGATTTCCAAGAATTGCACATAATAAAAAAGAACAAAAACAGGAGAAACATTTCTTGTACAGTCTCTTGAGCAAATATTCTATGTCCAAATTTCAGTTGATTCAGTCTGAATGCCTGTTGACAGGATTGCACCCTTGTGGACCTGATGATTTTAGATGGCAGCACAATAAACCTGGAGTGCTCTTGAATGCAACAGACAGAAATATTGTTTTAACTACTATAGGTTACTGAACCTTTATATCTAAGCTACATCATGCATGTGTGACTTAAGTCATGTGTGTGAAATGATGTAATAATTCAGCTTGAAAGTGTGTTGTTTTAGTTTGCATTGCATTTATTGGTATACACCAATCAGCCACAACATTATGACCACTGAAAGGGGAAGTAAATAACATCGATCATCTTGTTATAATGCAACGTTCTGCTGGGAAACCTTGAGTCCTGATGTTCATGTGGATGTCTGACATGTGCTACCCACCTAAATAGTGCAGGTCAAGCAACCCCTAAGCAGGGAGGCAGTCCTTGATGCCAGTTGTCACCCTCAGCAGGACAATGCAACCCAACACACAGCAAAAACTGCTCAAGAGTGGCCCAGGGAACAAGACAGAGCTGCACCTGGGTTCCACACTCCTCAGATCCAAACCTTATTGAGCATCTGTGGGATGTGCCATGGGAAGCCTAAACTAGGTCGGTCCCACCCTGCAACCCACAGACCCACAGAAATCACTGGTGACACAGGACGTCCCCAGAAGTGAAAAAAGAAATGTTAAAAATGTTTCTTAAGAACATTCACAAAAAATCAACCAAAATCCAGCGAATTTCTCTGGATTTTGGTTGATTTTTTATGTGAATGTTCTTAAAGAAAATATTAGAAGTTTTACTGATATATATGTTATCAGTTTAGATATTTTTACTTATTTTTTGGAAGATTTTACGCATTTTTTGAAAGTATTTACAAGAATTTTCTTGCCATTTTTTTTTTTTAAATAAAACTTTGAAGGGAAACTCTTAAGGAATTATTGGAATTTTCTTCCTGAAGTTTTTGCAAATTTTCGGAAATTTGGGGAATTTTTTTCTGAATTTTGGGATTTTTTCAGACAAGGAAACAATATATTTTTTGGTACCCATAAATGAGGACAACAGGTGGGTTAATTCTTTTATTCCTGTGGATGCCGATCCGACTGTTTGACCTCATTGGACTCTGAATGCAGTTCAGCTGATCCAGGAGCAGATCTCCGGTGTGGACCCATTACTCAGACCTGGATCCTCCTGCTGTGCGCACAGACGCACTGAAACCCAGTTCAACAGATAGGTTACTGTCAGTCAGCAGGAAGGAGAGAGGGGGGGGAAAAAAAGCCCTCCTGTCGGTCAGATTAGAATCACACAGCAATGTCCGTCTCATTGATTTGAAGGGGGATGATTGCTGACACATCCACGCGGTCAGCGCAGCTCCTGAGGGCAGCGGGCGGAGGGATGCGGCTCCGGGACCAGGCGCTCTGCCTCCGCTCCGGACCCTGAGACAACAGCGGGAGCGGCTCCACAACCCGGACCTCACTCGGATAATGTCTCTGCTGAAACAGCGGGGGAGAGAGCTCGAGCGATTTGACGGACTGTCGCTCATTTACTGGTACGTGAAACAAGTGAACAAGTTGGAGTTTAGTCCCGGCGGATGGCTCAGGTGCAGAGAAATGCGATACAGATTCCGGCACGGATCAGGCGAGTTATAGCTTCATTAAACGTGAAGTGGCCTGATCAGTAGCTTCCCCGCCTGAATCTCACCATCCTGTCACAACCAAAGCTGTAAAAACATAGAATTAGTGCAAAGTTGATTTGGTCGGAAACGTCAGTGCCATCTTGGACTCTTTGTAAAGTGCCAAACAATTGCCTGATGTTTTTAAACTCGAACTATTTTCCTATGAAGTTTTGTATTGGTGTCCTGCAGGTACAGCTGAGGGGAGTTTCACTGTTGATTTTGATCTCCTTTATTGCCAAAGTCGAATTTTTTTGCATTAGTTTTCACTGCAGATGAAGTCACAAAATCAAAGGAGAAAACAGTCGTAGCAAAAATCTATATACTAACTAAGTAACAATCCTCCAACATCATATGTACAGTCAGGTAATGTATTTAAAAACAAGAGGAATGCTTAAGATTATATTCAGTAACATTTTAAATCATGTGGGTAAAATTAGGCAATATTTAGACACTGAATAATTTATTTATTTATTTTAATCATACCACATTGACAGCCCATGTGGTGCAACAGCTGATTACTTCTCCAGGAAGGAAACCATAGGAGTCTTGCATGTGTCATACCAGTATGTCTGTAGAGTTCAGGTCAGACTGAAGTAATTTAATATTTATAATATAGTCAAGGTGGAAATATGAGCTAACAAAGGACAAAAACTGACAAAAGCAATGCAAAAAGTAACGTCCATTAGACAAAGTTATACTGTGTCATATAAAAAAAGCAGTAGTAGCCTAAATTAAAAACAGATATCATGCAATGGGATTAATGGACAAATGGGGCTGTTTGGAGAGGGTCGGCTCGTTTTGTTCTTGTTTTGTGTCCTGAGAGGAGGAGTCTGTCAGCTAAATGTAGGTGCTGAGTGGACTGTTGAGGCTGGGTCAGCCAGGATGACTTAAAGGCAAGCTGCAGGGAGTTGATACAACACTGCTGGGTGCCCCCCTCTCTTCATGACACCCATCTTTTACCAGCCGCCTCTCTCCTACAAACACAACCCCACCTAAGGTTTCCCTCATGATTCTCTCCTCCAAGAAGTTACCCGAGCTCTGGGACTACTTTCTGATTTACGTCTCAGGAGCCCTAGAGTTTAATCCCGACTGCAACGACGTAGACCTTGGCCTGTTTCCTCTCAGGATGAACCCCACCATTAAGACCAGGTAGGTGTGACACGAGGCGATATAATCTTTAGAGAAAGTGCATCTTTGAAGGGCTTCCAGGAGAGAGTTCAGTTTGTCTGGGCTAGCTGGCATTTGTTTGGGTCAAAGTAATGTGAAACCTGACATTGGGATGATTTGTATGGAGAGTGTTTGGGATATTGTGGCAATGCTGACATGCTTTAGGTGTACATGGATGATTTGTGTGTCAGAAAGAGTGACATTTATTAAGTTTGTCCCTTAAACTCTGTATCAATCATTCATATTGAGATCTTGATTAAAACACTGGGTAAGGAAGTGACTTGGCGGAATGGAAGTTGTTCCTGGCTGTCTTGGCTTGTGTCTCATTGCTTTATGATATATTGGATTCAAAAGACATAATAATTACCATGTAGATTGAAAGCTATGCTGTAATAGTGGTTACTGACGGCATTGGGCCATAATGGCTCAAAATAAAGCAAATAAAACAACAAAAAAACAAAAAAAATATTAAATGAAACCATATTATCTCTTATTTCGAGCATATTTTGGATTACTTTGTATGGCTTTTGCTATCTGGCAGCATGAGAACAAATCCATTGTACAGTTTGCTGATGGTGACAGTTCTGCTGGATGCGCAGTCTCGTATTTGTGGTGTCATGTTGTCATCTGCTATCTGTTACGAAGAGAAACAAGTCATGACTCATCACACGACGTTTGCACACGTGTAAAAAAAAAATTATTGTGCACACTGAGTTGTTCCAAATCAGTGCTGAGCTGCTAATTTGTTGATGTCATTGAATATCATCACATTCCTGTGAGTAACACCAGATCATGCTGCACTGCAGCGAAACGTTCACTTTTCAAGAAGAAATAATGACTTACAAGCATTCTTGCTGTGGTCTAAACTACAACTGGACGTCATATGGCATGAATATGCATCATCCCATGAAAAATCAATCAGTGCCTCCCGTCTAACCCCCTTCAGAAAGAGTTGATTTTTTTTTTTTGCACAATAACATTATCATATTCAATAAATCCAGTGAAAATGTTACTTTCATACTATGAGCATTTTCTGACTTGCAGAATGTTGAAAAACATTCAGGTGGGTCCATGTTTATATTAGAAAGATTTTGACACATCACGAATTATGACTAAACGATAAGCCAGGAATCAAAATGTAGGTAAAAATGAGGCATTTTGTGTTATATAACATGTTTAGACCAATCACTTTTCAATCATGGTGATATGACCCTCGAAATGTTACCCAAAATAGACGTTTTAACCCTCCTGTTGTCTTCATTTACGGGCACCAAGAAATATTGTTTCCTTGTCTGAAAAAAATCCAAAAAGTCAGCAACAAATTCCCCAATTTTCTGAAAATTTGCAAAACCATCAGGAAGAAAACTCCAGTAATTCCTTTAAAGTTTCCCTTAAAAGTTTTATTTTTAAAAAATCCCCCAAATTTGGAAAGAAAATTCTTGTAAATATTTTCAAAAAATTGGTAAAAATCTACCAAAAAAATCCTAAAAATATCTAAAGTGATTACAGATGTATCAGTAAAACTTCTAAAATGTTCTTTAAGAACATTCACAAAAAAAATCAAAAAAATGTTCAAAAATTTCCCAATAATGTTGAAAATGTGGACATCAGAAGTTTCACTGTGAAAATTAAATTTTTTTCCCCACGTTTTCAAACTTTAAAACAGGTCAGTTTTGACCCGCAGGACGACATGAGGGTTGAAGAACATAGGTAACATTAACAGGGTACCAATGCTTGTTTCAATGCCAGATACATTAAACTGGTGCAGTTTTGCTGTTGAAACTATGATATATCTCATTATTTTAATGCTCAAAGATGGTAATAGAAAAAATTCTGTCACAGTTTAGTTCAGAACCCAAGTGCGGATACAAATCATCAGGGGGCCCGACGCTGGTGAAAACAGTATTTTTTCCAATAATTCCGGGGAGTGTGCTAGAAACAGCATCCGATCAGTAAGTAATGAAGACCAGGAACACTAGTGAAAACATCCACACCCACAAGACTAACGCAGACCACTTGAAACAAAACTGCAAGTGAGAAAACTGCTGGGAAAGTCTCGCAAAACCGGGGTCACGGGTACTGATTAATTGTGCTGAACAAAAATGAGATTTTGTCTTTAAACTGCGACACCTGGAGAGGATATAAAATTAATTTGTTTTTTGTTATATTTTTACAGGGCTCAAATGTGTTCTAAAGCCCCATCAGAGGCAGAGAAGCTGGCTGGCCTCTTATTTCCCTCCACCAAAGATGTGCATTTTCTTTTATCTGTCAGAAAGTGGAAAGTATCTATCTTCTGTACTTATGAGGGTATTAGGGCTCAAAAATGCTTCAAAAAGTAGTGTGAATGTGCTAAGAATCATCATTGTATAAAGAAAAACAACTAACATGGCTTCATTAAATTACTAAAGTTATTGTACAAAAAATCAGCTGATTGGAAAATTAATACATTTTTTTTGATTTTATATAGAATTACCCATACACTAAATACTGTGCTTCTCCCTATAGTCTGTTTTTACTAAAGATATGAGTACACAGAGCAGGGTAACCAACACAAAAAATGTGTGTCTGAACAGCTTTTCACTTTCTGATGTATCAAAAAAAATGTGCAAAACTCATATGCTACATCCAATTTTAGTTTTTACCACAGTTGCCAAATAATCCTCCTTCACAAAAAAGTCACTGGTTTGTTGTTCGCCATCAGCATATGTGCTTCATAGTAGTTTAGCGTTTGTATTATGCACTGTGGTTGGTCAGTGTTAGTTAAAACTCAGATCAGAGGCCACAACGCAGGTATGAGAATAGTTAAAGATGCTTAGTTATAAGTAAAATGATCAAGTTATGAGAAGAAAATCACCTACATTTGTGGTTATTTTTCAGTAATATAAGACATCTGATATGAAAGTATGAATGGTATAGTGACATAAGGTAGCTATGTGGTCAAAATTCAGGCAAAAGAAGTGTGCCGGATAAGTAATTTCTGTTAATTTCAGTTGTCTTTTGCTATCGTTTGTAAGCTTCTGCGTCCTGAACAGAGATACGTGGAGCAGCAGATGTTAAACAGGATGTTAAGACAGAGAGACATATGGTGCACTGGTGGACACAAACACAGCTCGTTTCTTTTTCTGTCTCTCTTGTTTCCACTTCTGTTTCACAGTTTTGCTTTTGGCGCTTGATTCTCAGGCTAGACAGAACCATCAGGTTCCTGCTGGTGACTACAGTGTGTTTGCATTGTATTTGTCCTATACCTGACTCATGTAAGGTAGCTCAATAAATATGCATGTTATGGGAGGATTTTTATTCAGCAGTCAATAAAAGCAGGAATGAAATTTAGCTCACTTTATCTCAAATGGGAAACCTCCCCCCGTCAGATTGAAAAGGTTTTCTGGAACAGACCCAAATACAGAAAAGGCAGGGTTGACTTTTTAAGCTTTACTGGTGATTGACTGGACAATAGATAATGGGACTGGGTCACAGGGAAAGCTAGGACGGATGAGGAACATGTTAGTGAAGCATATTCCTTGTTCAGGTCTGCGAGAGAGCAGGGATTAAACAGGGCATGAATGCCAAACCTTACAAGAAAAAAAAAGCTCGCTGCTGATTGAGAAATGTATGGATAAATGACTTTTTGAAGGTGCTCATGAGATGAGAAAGAGGCTGATGAGCGGAACCTGCTATCAGGAGATGCTGCAGCCAGTTGCTGAGAGTCCCTGATCTCATGTTGAATCAATGCACAACAGTTACAAACAAAGGGAAGTCAGAGCCGATGACCCGCTCTGTAGTTTTAGTGAACCATTGTAGCGATTTCCTCTCAGACAGGTGGGAGGGGTTGACGTCTGAGTCTGGCCTTCTTCAGCAGCATGATGAAGAAGCTTTTTTCACCATCATCACAGTGTTTCTAGTCCAGCTGAGGCTCTCTCTGATATGAAGGCCAAGGAACTTTTAGCTGTCAGTAAACTTCACCTCAGTCCCCTTGATGGTGAGATGCTCCAGAAGGGTGGGTCTATGTTAAGAGCAAGAGCATTGTCCTCTCCATAGACGATGATTTTCTTAACCCTCCTGTTGTCCTCATTTGCGGGCACCAAAAAATATTGTTTCCTTGTCTGAAAAAAATCCAACAATTCAGCAAAAAAATTCCCCAAATGTCTGCAAATTTGTAAAACCTTCAGGAAGAAAATTCCAATAATTCCTGAAAAGTTTCCCTTAAAAGTTTTATTTTTTAAAAAATCCCCCAAATTTGGAAAGAAAATTCTTGTAAATATTTTCCAAAAAATGAGTAAAAATCTTTCCAAAAAATCCTAAAAATATCTAAAGTGAGGTTTTATGTTTCAATAAACTTCACTGTCTTCTTTGTCTTCATGTAATCCCAGACTGACTCCATGATGTGAAATTCTTGGAAGGCAACAAAATCCACAGCTGACACAGTATTTGCAATTCAGCAGATATTCATTGAGGTTTTGCTCATAAATGCTGCATTCTCTTATCAAATTGTCTGACTTTAGGGATTCTAAATACTGTCAACCTTCCTCTAAATCTTTGTAGATAGCACCCATTGTTTGTTTAATGTCCTCTACTTGGTTTCTTATTGTGAATTTGACCACAGGCAGTGGCAGTGGTGGCAGGTGTGACTGGATGCACTCTGATAGGGCATTCGCTCTGCTCCTGTTGTGTGGAATTCAGTCCTCCGGTGGCAACAAGCATCACTTTAGTCATGCCGTGACAGAGGAAAACAACACGCTCTCATTAAGTCACCTGGCCTTAGCATCTTTCATCTCTTTATCTGGGACACTCTGTTATTATGTGTTCTTCCCGCGCTGTTAATTCAAGGTCACTACTGAATGAATGTAATCACGGAACACAGCGTTGCAGCCAAGGGTGGCGTGTCACTAATATATTTAGAAGATCTCACTCGTTCTGTCCTCGCAGCTGCTGTGGTTTGGCAAATAAACATGAGGATAAAGTCTAAATGCAGAGAGGAGTTCCTTTGTTTAAAATGTTGGGCTGAGAAAAATGAAAACTATTAAAGGATGTGGAATGCTGCACATACAAATGGTGCATCAATGAAGAATCTAGTTTACGTTTCTAGTACATGCTCAGTCACTGGATTCTTCATGGTTTCTCAATTTGTGCCCCACTCAGATGTCTGCAAAGAGTCTGTGGACATGGGCAGATGAAAAAAAGGATGTCACATCTAGCCTTATGGACATGCTATAGGGGCCATCTGGGATTTTCTCCAGTACTTGCAATGAGACATTCCCAAACAGACCTTTCTTCTCCTAAAGTGGATTCTAAACAGGCTGTGAAAGAAATTCTGTGAAACGGGAAACTACTGAAACAGCACAAAACACACACTGAGGCACACAATCCGTAGTTCCAACACTTCAGCAGAAAGTAGGTTCAGTAAAACTGTTTAAAAGCAATGAATTTTAGAGAATAAGGCCTGTGGGAAAACCCAAACCTGACACGCACATATTTATTTCCACTTCGACAAGAATTATTTTGTGCAACAAATGATATCGACGAGATATTAGTGGCACCTCCAAAGTATATCTATACTGACAGAATAATGGTCAATCATTGTTTGAAAGCTTTTGCCAGAGCTGTGAAAATGTGTGAATGACCAGAATCCACTGTGGGAAAAAGTAAACACATTAACCTATGACCAGTGGCACTGCAATGTGTAGGATGGTATTTAAAAAATGAATTATGACTTTTTCTCTCTGGTTTGTCTTTACCAGCTGTGCACACCTGCAAACACGCAGTCCCACCAATTCTGATCATCTGCCAGGCAGCATTAGGATGATTGGTCTTTTGGTTTGCCAGATTCTCTGCGGGGTTCGATTTGGGCTTTGGCTGGAGTCACTAAAGGACATTCAAAGGGCTGACCTAAAGCTTCTTATCTGCATGGTTTGGGTTGTCATGTTTAAAGGTGTGTGCCCCAGTTTTAAATGGAATCCTTTAGATTCCTATTTCTCTAAAGGGTTGTCATCCCTACAGTCCTGGCGACTCTCTTTGGCTTCAAAAGGTGTTTCAACAGCTACTATCTTTGTATTAAAGAAATCCGAAGTATCAGATTTTGGTATTCCATGTTATTTGGCCAAGAATACTTAACCATTTCAGCTAAAAGTTTAAACTTTTGTCTTCTGTCTAGTTCTCCATAAAGATCTGCTGATAGAATGCTGGTTACTTTTTCATTTTCAGGCCTCAATAATGGCTTCTTAGCAGCTATTCTTCCATCTATGCCTTGTTCCTTCAGTCATCTACTTATGTCATTCGGGAGACTTTCTCAGATTATGATCTAGAAGCATTAATCTCTGCCTGAAGATCATCAGTGGTCTTCCTTCTGTCTCTGGTACTTCAAATCTTGAGGTGCCTGATGTCTGCTTCAGTTAGCTTTCATTTTCGGCCTGTTCCTTGACGCACTTTGTAAGTACCAGTTCAAACAGTATTTACAACCTGAGTACATAAGATTACACATAAAGTAAAATGTTTTAAGCATTTTTTTTAACTTTAGTTTGGATGATTATGGCCTACAGCAAAGCATCTAAATATATTTAAATATTTGATTTCATATTTGAGTAAATTCTCATTCCATGAGTATAAATACTGTGCATCCTTTGGTCTAGTTGAGTACATGCAACCACAGTTATGGGAAAGACTTCTAACTTGAAAGTAGTCCAGAAGACAATCATTGACACCTTCCTCAAGGTCAGTGTTCCACAGAAGGTCATTGCTGAAAAGGCAGGCTGTTGGCAGAGTGTTTATTTAAAATATTAATGGAAAGTTGAGAGGATTGATAAGAAAAGTTGATCAAATGTGGAAGAGCTTCAGAAGAAGAGGACTGAGGCTGGTGTCAGTGCATCAAGAACCACCACACACACAGACGTCTTCAGGGAAGGAGCTACAACTGAACAGAATTGAAAATGGCGGCCTTTTATGGCTAAGTGTGTTTTAAAATCACTGTTGGATGGAAGTGTTTTACGGTGCTTCTCGACTCTGTCCTTTATTTTCTCCCCCTGTAGCTGTTAGTTTTTTTTGCAGACTCTTAACAGACACAGTGAGAATCAGCTTTGTTCTTCCTTGTCAGCTGAAATCAATGTACAGTAATGGAATTCCAATTCAACTGTTATCGACCACTCTCGTCACCATTCCCCGTGGTGATAATTGACTTGCTGTGAGTGACTTCTTTGGGATTGATTTTCTCTCCACAACAGATGGAGATTCTAAAGCAGAATGCTGACTGACTTTTCTCTAGGGAAGTTTGTTGATTTTTTTCCTCTCTCTTGCTCTACTTATTGATGTTTCCTTACTTAGATGACTGTTTCGCTGGGTCTGTTAAGGAATGTCAGAGGTCTCAGATACCTATCTGTTTCGTTATTTCAGGTGAGAAGATGTATGTATGCTGCTGGTTTGTGCCCAAACAGTTGTAATTAGCTGAGATGAGTTCAGTGACTTTCATGCAACTAATGGCAAGATAAAGTAATTCAAGTAGTCCTTGCTCATGTGTCCATTTTGTCTCCATGTGGTACTTTAAAATGGACTTTTTTGACTTGTTTTGTATGAAGTTAAATGTTAACCTCTTCAGTAGGAGCAGTAACAGTGCTGCTAAGATTTTTACTCTACTGTCAGATTCAGACAAGAACACAAATATACCAGCCCAAGAAACATAGACCACTGTAACCAAAACACAGTTGATGGTTTTGTCCGTTATTGTATGCCATAGTGGACGAGGACTGATGCTGCATCTTGGAAGACAAACCTGACAATATCAACAATTTGTTCAGGATTTTGACCATTAGGGACACAGATTATTCTACTGCACACAACTGGGACTAACATAAAGGTCAATACATCTTTTTAAATTTAATCTTTTTTGTTTTGTTACATGTTACTGGGTTTGTTCTGGGCTGCACAGTGGCTTGGTGGTTAGCACTTTCGCCTTGCAGCTAGAAGATCCCTGGTTCACGTACTGGCCTTCTCAGGATCTTTCTGCATGGAGTTTCCATATTCTCTTGTGCATGAGTGGGATTTCTCTCAGTACTTAGGCTTCCTCCCACAATTCAAAAACATGCTCAGGTTAATTGGTAACTTCGTAGGTGTGAGTGTGATTGTCTGTATATGAAGCCCTGCAATGGACTGACAACCTGTCCAGGGACCTGTCCATTATCTATCCATCCATCCATCCATCCATTATCTACACACCGCTTCATCCTCATTAGGGTCACGGGGGGCTGGAGTCTATCCCAGCTGACTAAGGATGAAGGCAGGGGACACCTGGACAGGTCACCAGTCTGTCACAGGGCTACATATAGAGACAAACAGTCACACTCACATTCACATCCATGAACAATTTAGAATGACCAGTTAACCTCTGTTTTTGGACTGTAGAAGGAAACCGGAGTATCCGGAGAAAACCCAGACATGGAGAACATGCAAAGAAAGACCCCAGGAAGGTGAGGATCTTCATTCTGCAAGGCAAAAATGCCAACCACCGAGCCACTGTGCAGCCCCATTTTCAAGTCATTTGACGAATATTCTTGTAATTTTTCAAACTGCAATATATACATTGCAGAAAAACTAAATATTGCAATGTCAGATTTTACAATATTGTGCAGCTCATTGAAGACTGCAATTATTTGGACAGTTGGACATTTCCTTCTTGCCAAGCTTCATACTTAAGTACACTGAATGTAAAAAAATATATTGGATACGACACCAAAGTGCCAAGTCTGTGGTCCTGTGGTTTGTCCAAACACACAGTCCCTCTGATTTGCTTATGTGGCAGTTTAAAAAATCACAGGTGCTCACCAGAAACACACATCTGTAATGCATGTTCTCTTCTTATCCTGTATTTGTCCAGCTGCTTTTAGATTATTATATCCATTTTTAAACTCTATTCTCAAAGAACTAGAAGTAATTGTTTTTACTTTGTTCACTTCTTAGAGTTGAAATATTCAGATATTTCTTTATTTCTTCCATAATCAACAAACCTTGGCTACACATGAAACAGAGTGGCTGTTTGTTATTTTTCTTTCATTTAGTGGAACTTCTCCTTGTATATTCTGTGGGGTGGACTGAAAAATAATGTTGCCTTTGTAGAAGAAAGGTCAAGAGTACACGCTATTCAAAATTGCTAGCATTAATACAGTGTCCTCATCCGTCCTGACTTTACTTTGGAGATTTCTACTTCAAAGGCCAGCATATTTGCAGCTTAAATCAGAATAAATCTACTTATAAAATGTCTACAGGCAGGGAAAAGCATTGGTAAAATAATCCTGGGCGAACCTCTTCCAATCAGCTGCAGCTACACAGCAATGCTGCTTTTCATCCTTGAAATAATAATAATTTCTTTTTAATTAATATTTCATAGCAATGAGAGGCCTTTGGTTTCTATTTTTTTAGCTTGTTTATTCATGCTTTTCTGCAGAAGGTTAAAGAGGCTACAGGTTTCATAATTTTTGTTTTGCAAGTGAACAGAATAATTATGTAAAGATGCTGCAGACTAGGGCTGAGCGACATGTGAAAAAATCATTGTGACACATGTGACATGAATCATGTTTTTAGTGAGAGTGGTAGTTTTTTCAGAACAATCTGATAATTATGATGTGATTTTTGCTGTAACTGGCATGAAGCAAGCATGTTCCCTTAAGTCTGGAGAATACAATTTGCACCACAGTGCTCCATTTATAAAGTTGTGACACATTTACCTTTATCAAAAACATGCAGCCATAAGATGTTGTATTGTGATTTCAGTTATTCTGATTGATTGTTCACCCCTAAGTGCGGCACGGTGGGGCAGTGGCTAGCATAATCGCCTCACAGCTAGAAGGTCCTACATCTGGGTCAGCCAGGACCTTCTCTGTGTGGAGTTTGCATGTTCTCCCTGTAGCTCCGTAGTTTTTCCTGGGTTACTGGTGATTCTAAATTGGCTATAGATGTGAGAATGCACAATTGTTTGTCTTTCTCTTATACCGCTGTGATGGACTTGCGACCTGTCCAGAGTTTACCCTCTTTTTCGTGCTAAATAAGCTGGAATAGGTTCCAGAATGGTTGCTCACCTTGCTGAGACCCACAAAATGCCTTGTAGTATCCTGTAAAATTCCTACGAGAACTCATTATCTAATTAGTTACAACAAGATAGCTAATAGAGAACAATAAAAGATGGTGGTGGTAGTGTGATGGTTTGAGGATCTGGACAACTTGTCATAATTGATGGAGCCATGAATTCTGCTGTCTATCAGAAAATCCTTCTGGAGAATATCCACCAATCAGTTCATGACCTAAAGCTCAACACAAATGGAACCAGAGAGCACAAGCAAGTCCACCTCTGAATGTCTCAGAAACAACGAAATTAGTAGTAAAGTAAATTCTGCAGAGTCAAAACCCAGACTTGAATCCAATTGAGATTCCATAGCAAGACCAAAAGGGGAGTTTGTGCTCAAAAACCATCCATTACGGGCGAATTAAGGTTATTCTGCAAAGAAGAGTGGGCCAATATTCCACCGTGGAGATGTAAAAGACTGATCACATGCTATCGCAAATGTTTAACTGCAATTGTTGCTGCCAATGGTGGCCCAACCAGTTATTTGGTTTAGAGGGTCAATTACTTTTTCATAGGGGTGATATAGGTTTTCATTAAGTCTTCAGTAAACCATGATTTAAAAACAGGGTTATCTCTGTCTAATGATAGAATAAGTTTGATAATCTGAAACATTTAAGTGTAGGAAATATGAAATAATAGAAGACATCAGGAATATAGTTTCACAGCACTGTAGATTTAATTATAATTACAATAGTGTTTTTATTAAGTGTGCTGCATAGATGTTCTTGTAGAACATAAGTTTAGCTTCCTTCTTCAGCTTCAACCATGGCAGTGCTATAAAGTGTTGGGAGCAAGTAAAGAACAAATAGAAAAACATAGCTGACTGGGTTAGTAGGCTTACTGGAAATCTAATTTGGTCACCACGTAAAGGCTTTAATGCTTTATCATTTTCAGTTTTAGGATTATATCTCCTATAAAGCCCTATAGAAAAATTAAATTGGTTTGAAATTGCTTGTAGTCTAGAGGGAAAAAATAAAGGACCGAAGACTTGAGTTCCGTCCACTAAAAATCCCTTTATCTCTTATCTAAACAAAAGGGTTTATATACCCTCCTCAAAGACCGTCTCATTATCAACGCACCGAGGTCTGCTGTGTCAGCAGCAAAGCCTCCATATCCTCACGAGAGCCACTTTCTAAACCTTTGGCTGTACGTTAAGTAGTCTGAACAGCAGAAATGACAGACCTGCTTCAGCTGGCTGAAGTGATAGTAATGCAGTAGTTTAAATACTCCATTACAGGTTAAAGTCATGTATCCAGAATGTTATTTGATTAAAAGTATTGAAGTATTATTTTCAGCCAGATGTACTAAAGTTACACAGAATGACTCACATCCTTTCACAGTGTTACTTTACTATTCTATTTTTTACCACTAACAAACAGTTGTAGCTCATCATTGTGGACTTAACTTGGGATACCAAGCACTGCTATATGGATTAGCAGCATAGTTCCGCATAATGACATATAAGTGCTATATGTATTTTTATTTGCAAATACTTTAATGTAAAAATATAATGTTTTCATATCATAGACTTTTCTTTAGAGCTCCTTGTTTTAAACCAACAAAGTGGCCCATCTTAACCCTTTAAGGATCATACTGGTCACCTGGATTTTTAAAAATTTGGGCTGTAAAAGAGCCAGAAATCAAACTATGAGGGATTGCTTTTACCCTTTTTTGCAGAACAACCTAAGCTTTCAATATCTGGCAATATCTGACATAAACTGTGTTTAGACAATGTAACAATAGTTTAAAGTGGGGAAAAAAACAAAAAAATGATTTGGATTTTTCAGAATTTTACTAAATTAGGAACTGGAGTTGAACATGAACAAAATATTAGACAACAAAAATAAATAAAATATGAACTATAATAAATATTTACAAAAAAATTCATTTGGTAATACTTGTAAAATGGGATGTGCTGCTCCTGTGGGATTTAAAGGGTTAAGACGGTGGTAGTTGCTGTTTGGAAGTTTCTGTGTTGTATTCATGTCATGCAATGCTGAAATATTCTTTTTCATTTGCATATATCTTCTCTCCACATCTGCCTGAGTGGACCCTGAGAGCCAGTGTACCACTCAGGGGAAAAAAAGCTATGGTTTATTACAACTTTGGCCTTGTCAGTTGAGGAAGCTCTGTTTCCCAAGTATTGATGTTCAAGGCTATCACAGCTTCTGATTGTGTCCTTTTGTTTAAAGTTTATTTTCACATCTATGTTCTTATTATTTTACGTATGAGTCATGTGCACAGGTGTTGGGCCCACAAAGCTCCATCTTGTTAGTGTCCAAAAAATATGAGGGTGACTCTTCACAATCTGAGCAGATATTCTCTGTTTGTGGCCACCAGTGACTTCATCAGGAGTTTCTGTAGTTGATCATGAATAATCTGGCTGTGATGATTGTGGACGTGGGTGGGGATGTGTGGTCTGTGGTCTATCATGTGCCAGACTGTCTGTCAAACCCTGCTGTCTGAGATGATCTATGATAATGATAGATGAGAAATAGTGAGCATGGATATTCGAGTGCCTAGATACAGCATTAACTGACGTGCCAGCATCCCATTAGCATCTTTCTCTTGTCGTCTGTGGCAGCGTGTCATTTGAAAAAAGCTGCATTTAAAGCTGCATTGTAAAGTAGCAGCAGTGTACTGGTCACACCATCTGATCATTGTCCTTTAAGAGTGTGGATGTTAAGAAATGAACAATTTTAAAAAGTGTAAAAAAAATTGCAAAAAACATATTTATTGGACTAGTCCACAGGCTACCGTTGATATCTTGATACTGCTGGGGTCTCTCTGGAATCTTTGTTGAGAACCCTGAACCAGCCTTGGAGATCCTTTGATCTTCCAGGGCCTGTTATTTTTTTGCTGTCCACTAAAACTGCAGCTTTTCCTCCATAGAGGGCAGCCTTGTCACTGGAAACACGGGGATCAACCATCTCTGCACATACACACACATGCACACACACACTCACACACTCACACGCACAACATGATAACACAAGATTTAGAAATGTGTGTTTGTGTGTGGGGGGGAGTACATGCGCATGTGCCTCTCTGTGATTGGGTCTGGGCCTGTTTGATTTCTCAGTGTGGATTGGATAATCCCATAATCTGATAACAACCCACTGTGCAGATTTAGTGATTAAAGTTCTGAGGCAAATGGTTGTTTCCATGGCTGCCAAATAGAGGAAGAGAATAAATCCGTGTCTGTGATGGGAATGGGATGTGGTTGGGGGAAAACACACACATAGAGAGAGGAGACAGATGCATGGAAATGTCTTCAGAAAACTGCTGCTGATGTCTCAAATGTATATCTCATTCATCGCTGTGAGTCTAACCACTGATTTGCACCCACCAAATCAGAATCTTTTCTGTTAGATTTAATTCTAACAGTGACATAGGATGTCCACAGTCGCTCTATTCCTCCTCTCATTTGTTGTTTTATTGCGATTACAAAACTCCATTGAGACGTCAATATGAAACTGTTTGATTAGTTGTGTGTCTTTTGCTCCATCCTTCATGTGTGAATCATGTCAGTTATTAGTAATAGTGATTCTTCTGCACTGAACCAGTGTTTCACTTCAGACTGCAATGATAGCCTTGATATTTATAGTGATATTGATACTGATATTTATAGTGATAGTGCTGAAGAATTAAATGCTATTGTACTTGATGTCAACTCCCTAAACAGAAGCGATGGTGAGTGTCATGGCGTCACCATCAAAATGAGTTTTACTGCAGCCTATGAGAGAGCTTGAAACACTTCTCTTTAGTCATTAAGTTGCCATTGCTTTCCAGCAACATCACCTTTCATGAACTAAATAACCTGTGTGTCCTGTAAATGTGCCACCATGTCTGGATGATATGTTTAAATGACAAATGCTCACTTTCGTAGCTTGATAAAACCAGCAATGGCATGTATTCCAGGTCTGAAAGGAGCTACAATCTCAGGCTTGAACTGACTACTATGTTTACATGTATATTTGTGATTGCAGTTGTCCTTTGTTCTCTTTCAGAAGATTTTAGCTCTGTTCCTTTGGCATCTTGCATGGGTCTAAATATTGTTTATATTAGAAACAATGTCCCTACCGTATTAAATATGGAACCATCTTAAGACATGTTTTTGTTACAGTCATGACACTGTACACAGCTCTGTGGACAGTTTGTTTTAGCTCACTGTTCTTAGATTCTGACTCGCAAACTCTGCTCTCATCAAACTTGTTTCCAATTGCAGCTGGCAGCTGTTCTAGGTTTATGGTTCAAGGTAATCTTCATTATCCCCAAGGGGCAATTTGTCAGCAGTCAGCAGTACACTATGGTGCGCGCACACACACATACACACACACACACACACACACACACACACACACACACACACACACACACACAATAATATACAAAATAATGTCCTTCACTATTTTTTTCTGCTTTTTTATAAAACAGTAAATTTGAAAATTCCTGGATGACAACAATAATTATATTTTAGCACTATGTGTGTATCTGTGTGTGTGTGTATATATATATACATATATATGGATGGATGGATAGATAGATAGAGAGACAGAGAGAGAGAGAGAAAATATTTATGTGAAATTCATGATCACTGTATAAATTCTTGAGTTATGTAATAAAATGTATTCTGTAAGGTCACAGTTGAACGGGGACCAAACTCTGAACATATCTGACTGCGAGTGAATGTTTGTGCCCAATTTTAAGAAAATCCCTAAGGTGTTGCTAAAATACTTCTTTCTGTGGGGCAGATGACCCGAACACATTATGCCTCCGGCCAGAGCTGTCGCAGCCATGGAGGCTTAAAAACAGAAAGTGTGATCTCGGCAGTGAAGTCAGTGAATATACGGCAACACCCTTAAGCCCTCTGCTTTTTTTTTGGCTAAGGTTCAAAACACTCTTCTTTGCTTCTTTGCAAGATGCTTTGAAGAGCTGCTAAGCTTCTCTAGGTATTAGTTTGGGTTTTTTTTAAACGCAGGATTTCATATGTTATGTAATCCAGTGGCTGATCAAAGTAAACACAAGTCACCAAAATTAAATGCTTATTGAAAAAATTTAGGTGGATTACATCTGACAATGGATTGCCATTTGAAAAACACACAAACAAACCACACCATTGAAACATGGATATGAGAGGAGAGGAGATGCTGATGAATGTGAGGCTTAAGGTCCAGAACAAGTGAATCATGTCCTGTGACAGGCTGTCAGCTTGATGAATGGACCAATGAACTGCCCTATGCACACGTGCAATTCTGAGAGATACAACTCACTTTAATAGTGACATTAAACATTAATGTAATTTACTGAGAGCAGGAAGTTCATGTGTAGACTATATGCTAGTGTTGCTGATCACCAAGCTGTATTTAGCACCCAAAGCACTCAACATAGCAATGCCATTTAGAATTATGCCATTAGAAAACGAAATACGCTTCAAACACAGGACTTTCCCAAACTCACAGCAGTGTTTACTTCTAGCCATAAAACTGCTTATATACTGTCTATGTCAAAAGAAAATAATCTCAAATACCTACAAAATCAGCTGCGAAAACTGCTAAAAATGCTCAAAGTTAACAACAGTATTCACTATAACATGAGATTAAGTATTACAGATAATAAATATCAAAAACGTTACTATTAAGTTCTCTAAAGCGACTAAAGTACCTGATAAATTTTTTAAAAATGTCCTTTAATTTGGACTATTAGTGCGTGAAACAAAAAATTTAGACTTGGAACTGGGTTTCAACTCAAGCCTTGATAGTTCAGACATGACTTAGCGTTTACAGCCAAGGTTTCAATCGCCAAAACCTTTTTGTGACTTGCAAAACCAAGTTTCATGCTACTCAAAACCAACATACCGTTAGCGTTGCACACCAGGATGAACCCTAAATTATCCTTTCTAGGGCTGTTTAATGGCAGTGCTCTTTGTTAATTAAATTCCATCATCTTTGCACCTGTGAGGACGTTGATGCGCAGACATAAATCCATGATCCTGTGCAGCATAAACGCAAGGCAAGGTCTTTTTGAGAGGCTGTTTTTAGTATTGGATTCAAAAACTGTGATGTTTTTTTCAGTTCTAATGTTGTATTTTTTTCCAACTTTCAATCAAAAACTGGGAAAATGTTTGGTTCTTGGCAAATGGTCAGGCGTAGGTAGGGATGACAGCCACAGCTCTGGTAATTTTGCAACTGGGGAGTCATTTATATAAAGTTTATATGAAGCAGTCATTAAGCTGCAGTGGGAGTCATGGAGTCATGGTAATGGCGTCATTTTCCAAGACTGGTGTGTAAGCGTGGTATGTCAGTGTTACATCACCAAAATGATGAAATTTGTTTGTGAAATCTGTCACTCAACACACACAGACATATGCACAGCTGTTAAATTACTGCATCAACACTGGTGCTGCAAAGGGTCTTCAGGACATGGAATTGAACTGTCAACTGAACACACCTGATTTTCATTCATTCCTTGTTTAGGTACATGTAGGGACATCTTTGATTTTTGTGGCCCTTCATTCCAGCATTACCAAACGAGATGACTGCACTGACAAGTTGGCCACCACAGCCTGCAAGTGTTAGCCAAGCTTACATCTGTGCTCCTAAAGCCTGCCTCTGGAGTCAGTTCAGGAAGTCTGGGTTAGGTAAGGGCCTGGATGGACTCCAGCTTCTTCTAAGCTCAACAGCTGGGTAAATATCAGAAATCTTGGCCTGGTTTCAGAGAAATTATTGGCTTAAGAGTTGTTTGCTGATAGTTTGGTAGCTGTACTGTCATTATAGTTAATGGTTTATTTTATTTCATTTAGGGAAGCAACAATAACATTTCTGAGCCAATATTCAGCCCAGGAGCCGTAATCTACTTCTCAAACAGAGTATGGAAATTAAAACTGCATTAACTGTTTTCCTTGTTTGTTTTTTGGCCACTTGGGAACAGGAGAATCAGCTGAAAACACCGTATCTATATTTTATATCCCTGGTTATCAGTCACTTTAAAGTCAGTTAACTTAGTCAGTGCTTGAGTAGAATTCATCTGGACATTGTTTTGGTTCTTGAAGATGTTTCACCTCTCATCCAGGAGGCGTCCTTAGTTCTTACTGATTGAAAAGAAGTTCTAGGTACCCCCAAGCATCACATGACTAAGCATGTTAAATGCTGTGAAACTCCCCAGGGAGGGATGACTCAAGGTGAAACCACCAAGGGAGGGATCCCAGGACTTTTAAGTACCTGATAACTGGTACAATAGACCACCTCCTCTGTTTAGAGATGGCTGTTCCAGGTTAACAGATAACATATATTTGGAGTGAAAAGAAATACCTGGGGCAGGAACGAAGTCTTTTGAGGACAAACATCATCAAGAACCAAATAATAAGTTCGGCTTCTATTGAAGTGCTTAGGATTAACCATGGACAGGATGAATGAATGTACACAGACAGCCAGCTGGTTACATATCCAGAAGACACAGAGCAACATTATCATTCATTTCCAGTAAAGTTTGATCAAATTTTGTGTTCCACAACTATTCAGAAGCCATTGTTTTGCTAAATTTGGGTTAACAGCCTATCTGAGGATTATACCAATGAGAAGCAATGGGTTACCCTTTGAGGAGTTGGACCAAGTTACTTTTTCCTAAGCAGGTACTGCATCTCCATTTTCAATTTCCAATTGAATTTTATTTATATAGCACCAATTCACAACACATGTCATCTCATAGCACGTAACACAGTAAGGTGAAGACAAAAAATTTTAAACAGAGAACTCAGCAATCCAAAGTTTCCTTTGGCTCCCTATGAGCAAGCAATCGGTGACAGTGGGAAGGAACAAAGGATAAGTTGGAACCAAGGAAAGTTTTAAGCTTAATCTTTTTAATCTTAAAAGTAGAGATGGTGTCTGCCTCACAAACTACTTCTAGAAACTCTGGGAACCACAAGCAAACCTGCCGTCTGAGAGCCAAATGCTTTGTTAGAATGATATCATACAATAAGGTCTTGAAGATGAGGTGAAGCTTGGTTAAGAATTTTATAAGTGAAAAGCAGGATTTTAAATTTTGTCCTAGATTTTATGGCGAGCCAATGAAGAGCAGCTAATATGGGAGAAATCAACATCATTAGTTAGGTTTAGTAGATTGTTTCATCCAGCCTTGCAGTCTGCATAGCTACATTATTTAATGCTTTGGACAAAAATAATGATTGAAATATTTACATTTGAAAGTTCCACAGAGGAGTATCTAGAATTCTGCATTCCCTGCAACTCTACAGAACATTTTGGTTATGTCATTGTAGAATTTGAAAGTTGTTCCATAAAAAATAACAAATTTTTAACAACAAATAGATATATTAACAAGATGGTTTTCTTTATGTATAAAAACCTGAGCAAATAGAACAAAAGTGTAAAATATTAAATAGTGAGTTATAATGTTATAATCTGCTAGAATCTGTGCCTATCATCTGGAGTAGCTATTTGAGTAGCCCTCTTACAAAAGTCTATTTTTAGCTTGTCATTGTGCCATATGGATATGTGTGTATTATCCTTTTGCCATAAGCTTATCATCTCTCCATCGATTGGCGCTCTTCATTGTCTGCTTGGCAGCTGCAGGGAATCAAGAGAATATGCAGAGCCAATGTTGACAACCACAATCTGACAGCCAAGCTTTTCCACAAAACCACAGACATGTTCCAAAGGTTGAAAGTGCCTCTGGGTTTTGCCAGGTATGTTTTCAACTGTTTCATATAAGGTTATTTCCTGAACCTGCCTGTCGGTGACCAGGAAGCTTTACTGAGCTGATGTGGTAGTCTAGGAAATTTCCGTCTACATGAAGTTTGACAGTGGAGGTGCTGTTTTGTTGTGTTTGTACAGAATTAATATTTTGTCTGCATGACCTTACACAGGCATTCAATGCTGTATTGAGGCCCAGGCTGATATTGTTGCTACATTATAGCTTCCAGCAGCTAATATTTTAGGTCAGTATTCAGTAACTTGCTATGACTATGTTGATGTGACTGTGATATTGATGAATGTGTGTTTGCAGCATGCAGCGTGACACTAGAGCACAGGTTGATAGGTAGGAGGGCAACACATCATGCATCGATGCAAACCTGGATTTGACATTTTTGTAAGGCTCATGTTGCAATATAGGTGAAGTATGTGCTTTGTTGGATATGGGTTTCATTCTCCAGCTTTTAATCAGGACATGTACACTACAGGTCAAAAGTTTTAGAGCACCCCAATTTTTCAGATTTTTTATTGGAAATTATGCATGTTAATGTCTCATTGTACTCTGAAATGGAAGCATAGAACAAATAAACAAATTAACTTAAAAAAATCAGTAATAAACTAAAATGTATTCTAAACTTTTGACTCATCAAAGTAGCTACCTTTGGCAGATATAACAGCTGAACACACTCATGGTATTCTTTCCACAATGGAAATCAAAATATTCTATTTTTCATATGCTCCAACAAGGACTTTATAAAAGGAACCCTTTTAGACCAGACACATTATACAAAATAAGTGAGTCCATTCCAGTGAGATATCATTTAAATGTCAAATGATTCAAAACTGTTGCACCTCTCATAACTTCATTATCTCAAAAATGACAAGCACTTCTTAGGAATACGATATTAAATTTACAGGCCAACCAAGTAGGAATTCAGTGGAACACAATTAAATGTTCCTGTGATCACTGAGACTAAAACGAGTACAGCTGTGATTTCCAATCAGCCTAATTGCATGAACATAATTATAATATGACCTGGGATCAGCAGAACTTCAGTTCTGGACCTATGGGCAGTATAAATCTCTAATGCCGCTGGCACGATCTGGTTCTGAAAAACAGTGTGCAGATGCTTCAGACTTGGTGCAGGGATCAATGAAAAGCTAAGTTAGTGTTCAGCTCAGCGTGAACAACAGTTCAGAATGTCAACCTGTATGGACGGCATTCAAGAAAAGCAACCTGCTCGTTCTTCATCACAAAACTGCAAGATAACGCTTTACTTAGCCATGAAATGAAGCCTGATAAATGTTAGAAGCACGTTCTTTGGCTAGATGAAACCAAAATGAATTTAATGAACTTGGATGGGGTCCAGCATCACGACCACAGTGAGCACATAGTCTCAGCAGTAAAGCACAGAGGTAGGAGTGTGACAGTATCAGGCTGCATGAGTACTAAAACATTTATATTTGTGAACATACCAAAGTATTGACTCCCAGTCTACAGAAGCTTGGCAGAAGAAAAATATTCCAGCATGATACGCTACTAAAATCACACAAGAGTTTCCAAACAAGGAAAAGTGAAAACTATGACCTGGTCAAGGATGTCTTCTGATATTAATCTCATAGAATTCCTTTGGGGTATTTCAAAGAGAAAGGTAAAGCAACACAATCCCTCCAGTAAATAGCAGCTAAAAAAAGTCTCTAAAGAATGACAGAACATCTCTGTAGCAACAGTGGTATCCTTCATGCTGAGGAGTAGTCTGTCATCGAAAATAACGGTGGACATACAAAGCATTGAAAAACTGACGATTTGAATCTGAGCAATAAAAGGTGCTCTGATTTTTGTTGCATTAAGTTCTTACTGGTGGGCCTGCATTTTTTTAAATATAGTAAATCTGAACAGTAGTACCTATTGCTCATCTTAAAATAATGAAATTACTGTAACATTATACAGTTTGAATCATTTGACATTTAAATGACATTGCACAGGTGTTCTGTTGTATACTGTCAATATAAGACAGTGACACAGTAACTTTGCTACCTTTTCTTTTTACATTTTATAGAATGACATTAATGCATTTGGGTCACTAAATAATTGTGGGACTTTTTGTAACATAGTTGACATTTTTGCTGTTTTCAGGCCTAAAATCAACATGGCTGCCTATAACCAAACACCACATGGCATTTTTACACAAAGATTCTTCTAAATATTATATATACAATTGAGTAAAATTGAAATTGAAAGTTATTTATAAAGATATTGTAGTAAACCTGTTGACATGCCATAAATCCACACTTGACTCACACACTACTTTATATTAAATAACTCAGAAAGCCTTGGAGTCTTTCCAGTCTTTTCTTCAGGAGGAAATGACATCATGTGGAGCAGGTCATGTGATCTGGAATTAACACACTTCCTTGAGAGGTGTTTTTGTAATGGGGAACTTGGTTGAAAGTGATTTCTCAGACACAGATACAATGTTATTTTCCATATAAAATTTGGTATATTGCCAAAAAAGAAATATCTGTCATGATTATCTCAACTTAATAAAAAGAACATAATCAAAACAACTTTTGAATAAGCTCATTTACTGTTAATTAGAAGATGGTCGTTATTAAATTCGCACGGTTATTTAGTTGACATTTTAGTGATATCCAGTCATTTTTTTTATTAATAAGTGATTGTTTCCATAATAAATAATTATAGAATTTATAAAGAAATGATCATAATGAACACAAAAATTATTAGTTTGTTTTACTTTTCGTAAAAATGTATGCAAGATATATCCCATGGACTTCAAGAGTCCCTCAATTATATATTGACCTATTTATCAAAAAATGTTAGCTTTAACAGGCAGCAGTACAACACAGATGCTCAGAGGTCTGAATAACAAATGAAAATACTGAGTAATGGATGTGGATTAAAGAACAGTTTCTAAATGGAGAGCGGGGTACTTATGCATTAATGTGTTTAAAGGCATCTAAGCCCTTCCTGCTCTGTTTCTGTGGCTCAACAAGCAGTTGTTAGTGCTGCATAGAAAAAAAACCATTTACCTTCACGGTTGTTAATATTTGGGAACTAAACTGTGGATGATCATAATTAGAAACGCAGTCATGCAAAAGTTTAAATGTATAAATTATATTTAAAATAATAACAATAATAATACCAAACCCCAGTTATAGATGTATATATTTTAAAAGTCTAGCTGGTAAAATATTACGCATTATAACAGAAATTTGAAACTTGAAATTCAGATTCTTGCCGAAAGCAGTCTCATTTTAGGCAACAACAACAACCAGTAAATAAATAAATAAATAAATAAACAAATCTCTGCAGTTCGACAGGCAGAAGAAGATTGCAGGTGGAGAGAAAAACGTGTGAGAGATAAACGTGATCATTTCCAATCTCGGTGCCCTTTTTTTTTTTTTTTTTTTAAACATTTTTTTTTTTTTTTTTTGCGCTGACTTTTGTTATGTAAGAGATTAAACGTGTGGGGGGAAAGTGGAGATGTTTGGAGCGGACAGCGTGGTTAACTGGAATTAGAGGTTGCTCTGCAAACAGACCATCATGTGGCTGCTGGCTGGAGGCTGAAACCGGGGGGAGCTGCGACCGAGCGACCGTCCGTCCGTCCGTCTCAGCGGAGAAGCGGGGCTCCGTGTCAAAATGCCAACCTTTTCAGTCATGTATAAAGGAGCTGTCATCATTAGCAGGTAAAGAAACGCAGGCGGAGGTGTGGGATTAAGCTGCTCCGGGCTGAAACAATGGCTGACAGTGCCGTGTGTCCACTTAAGTGTGTGTTGTGTGGATGTTATTGCGCTGCTGGAGTGTTGCTAAGGCTTCTGTTGGCGTGAAATGAGGAATAAGTAGAAGAAAAAAACGTAATATTTAATTAAAGTGGTGCTGGTGAGGCGTTCGCGTGTTCGGTCAAACTCTCCATCTGCTGCTTGTACTGGGTTTAAACGCGAAAGGCGCTTGGTGTTGGAATGTTTTTTGGTTACTGTGGTTTGTTCAGAGGAAGAAATATCAACACGTAGGTAAAACACGCTGATAGAAGTGTCCCCGTTTTCCCCCCTGGTGTTATTTTGGTCAGCATTCCACTGAAGAGGATAGACCTCTGTCCATCTGTCGCGCTCTTGCGCCGTGCGCAACGACAGCTGCCTGTATTTGGATCACCTTTGGAGTGACGGACATCATGTGCCGTAGAATGTGTGCTCTACTTGTGTCCTACTGTTCTTTCTGAAAAAGTTCGTCTAACCGTGTAGTTTTCTAGTTTGAAGGTTAAAATGTAAAAACAAACGGATGCACTCTATTGGTATTCATTCGTTTGGGTGCAGTGAGGTCTGCAAAAATATTCCATAGAGGTGGCCAGATGTGTGAAAATGTTTGGGTGGAACACAAAACCCAAAAGACAGAAGGAAATTAAAGGAATTCCATCATGCTGTTACTGTACACCGATAAGGCATAATGTTATGACCACCTTCCTAACATTGTGTAGCACTTTGCTTAAGGAAGTGTTAAACATAAATACCCCGAGAAAGTAATTGCACATATTTTTGTGGTGTACAGAAGTTACATTGCACATGTTGGTTTGAAAACGGAAGTGAAATGATGGTAGTAATATTACACATGAATAGGGAGATAGGTGAGGGGTGGAGGGTGAAGGGGTTAATTGTCCATAGTGTGAATGGGTTGTGGAATGAGGGACTTCTTCGCCTCCTTAATGTCCCGTGCTGCTAGCCTGACTGTGGTTGTGGAAGTAAGCCTTGTGGGTGCTGATGCTCACAGGACCGCAGTGTCTCAGGTTGTAGGGTCCACCCATCTGAACAGAGCTGGGTGGGGTTAGTCCCTGAGGATGCTCTCATACATCAATGATGATGTTGGGTGTTTACACCGATCAGGCATAACGTTATGACCACCTGCCTAATGTTGTGTTGGTCCCCTTTATGCTGCTAATACTCCTCTGACCCAGTGGTTCATGGACTCAGGACCTCTGGGGGTGTCCTGTGGCACCAGTGAATTCTGTGGGTTGCAGGGTGGGATCTACCTAGAGCAGGATGATTCTGGCACATCCCACAGATGCTCAGTAAGATTTGGATCTGGGGAGTGTGGAACCTGGATGAACATCTTAGATCTGTCATGTTCCTGTGGTCACTCCTGAGCAGGAGCAGTGTAGGGCTAATTTTGGAGATGGATTTGGAATTTTTCTGACAGATAATACAAGCTTCAGTTCAGTATTCACTGCTTAATAGTTTTAAAACACGTGATAGTGTGTTACCACATTAGACATGCATTTAAATGCACACTATGCTTATTGTCATCTGTCCTTCTGTGCTGCTACAATTTACAATTCAACACAGACACTTTATATATTCATTAAGCTTTTCAAATGCCCTGTTGTTAACTTCAATTTTGTTTGATTTGACGTGGGTCTCATTGTGGCCTATTGCCAAAAGTAACAGGAAGATAGTAGTTGTTTTGATTCCATTGATCTTAAACACTATGGTTTCATTTTGTAATGAGGTTTTTTTTTAATCTTAGTTTATTACCAGGAAGCTTTCCAGGAAATGGTGATTTTTGCTTTCACATTTTCTCTGTTCATTCTTGATAAAGAGGTAGGAGTGGTACAAGTATTACTGTAACTAAACTGGGATTCAGCACTAATTGTGATGTGTTTTTAACCCACCACAGCATTGCTTGGCATTTCTGTTTACACACTGGCAGTATTTGGTTTAGGTCAGGGAAAGATCATGATCAGGTTTAATAGAGACTCCGCATAGACACACAGTATTTATTTAAACAAAATTTTAAAAAAAATTCCCCCAACATTATGTGCTTTTGTTGCCTAGATCACTCATATAAGTTACCTGCTATGTGCCAGCCAACTTCTCCCAGTGACTTTGATGCAGTTGTGTCACCATTTGAAGCCTAAATGGGAAAGCAATTCAGTAATACAGAAAGGTAATTTAATTTCTACAAGGTGAGATTTTTCCCACTGTATAGAAGACACTGATTTGCACAAGCAAATGTATGAATCACAAACTTATATTTCATGACTGGTATATGTTCTGTGTAGTATCTTCATTGTCCTACCTGTACGGCTAGACATAAGGGCCAGTATTCATCATCAAGTCCAATTCCAGTTCAGTGCTCCTACAGATTGAACAATCACAGTTTGACTGCATAGCTTTGCAACCAAAGGGACTAATCTGTGAAGAAAAACATGAAAAACAGATTTATTGCTCATACTTAAGTTTGTGCTGCACCTAACTTATTTTCTCATCTCTTTGTCTTCTCTACCCTCAATGTCCGTCCATCATGATCAGGACACTAATGGGTCCATATGGAGTAGACCGAGCTGTTCATTCCATGGAGTTTACAGACTGTGAGAATGGACTAGGTGAGTGTTGTTTTTTCCTTCTCTTCGGCAACCAAGAACATAAGGCAATATCTTCAACTGATGCACCCAATTAGAACTTCCTTTTATGGTTGGAGAAGTCATAGTTGTTCCATTTGTTACTTGCAGCTAGAGCTTCAAAGTGTTCTCAGAGAACACATGCAGAAACACTTGTTCCTGCCTGTATTAATGCTCTCTTCATTCCTTTGGCTGTTTGTGGTCTATAACTGCGTAGACAATTCATGTTTGTCAGGGATTGTGGGCCAGCATTTAGTAGGTGAGAGACAAGGTCCATTCTGAACAGTTTCAGTCTGTCATAGTAAAGACCTGTGATGGTTGGACCCTTGCATCCAACATACAGAACTTGGTTGTACAGCCCCTTGGATCTGAAACTGATACCTGACAGAACATTCCAGTTGACCTGTATGTCCTCCTCACATTGACATAGCCAGTAGGAGTAGCTAATTAGACATTTTTGTATAAGAAAATATGCAAAACAACCTTAAAAAGGCAAGTTTTTATTTACTTAAAGAAGTTGCACATGATCAAGACAAGGCAGAATCTAGAAGTTGTAAAGACAAAGTTAGAGCTAAACAAGTGGCAGTAACTCATGCTTCAATAAATTGCTGGTCTTTAGAGTAATAAAATGGGATGAAGTTCAGATGAAGACATCCTTTCTGGTAAAATGTTAATGTTGAAGTCACTCTGCGGTTGTTGATTAAACCCCTAAAAACTCATCTCTGTCTATCAAAGTCACACATTTAGAAGGTTTTTTGTTGTTGAAAATCATTCCCTCCTGCCTGAAAATGGTTTGGATGTAATTACACCATATAAATTCCCTGCCAGCTCACCTACTCTACACATCTGAGTAGTTCAGCCATGGATATTCAAGTCATGAACCAATTCTGAAAAAGAATAATGATAGAGAAAACCACACCCTGCAAGTTGAGAGGATTATTTCCTGAGGTTTGTTACATATGAAACCCTGAAAGTCTGTGTCTGTATCTGTGTTTTAGAGCCATTAGAGTCATTGGCGCACTGCAGGCTGCATGTTTTGGTCATGGTTTGTCTTCTAACTTCTAGTGTTTTTATATATAAAAAACACCATATGGACAAAAAAACTCAACTTTCTCTGGACATGGTTGAAAGAATGAATACAAAGCTGGACTTGGGACAAAGCTATGCATAACATTATGGCAATAAAACGTGAAATAACTAAGAAAAGGTCGTCTCTTTGTACATTATGTTTGCGTCTGCTGCTGAGCAGATAGTATTCAGTGGGTTTCAAGAACTTTTATCGGCAGGTTCATGAGAACTGTGAGACACGATCCTTAAAACCAACTTCTGGGCCTTAAAGCTGGGATTGGCACTATTTTTTTGACATCATTGGGCAAAAATTCCATACTAATCTTTCTGAATTTTTTGATTTAGCTAGCTTAGCACTTCCTTTGGCTCCATTTTCAGGCTTTAGAAAATCCAGCCCATGAAGGAGACTTTAGCCAATCAGAGGATAAAGAGCAACAAAGTTCACAGTGAGAGTAGGATGTATAGGATTTAACAGAGGACTTATAAAGGGTATGGTTGGATTTGAATCCTGTGTGAAGGCACATGTTAATGCTGACTTATGGCTTGACTGTTTTTGTACACTTGAAGCATGTAAATGTGCCCATGTTCACCTAGTGGGAGGAGCTTCAAACGGAGACGGTAGAGGGAGGAGGTGTAGAAAGCTGTATTTTCAAATTCTAAAGTTGTTTTTGGCCTTTTCCAGATTGCAAACTACTGTAGCATTAAAGCCAAAGCAGTAAGCTAAAGGTTGCTAACCCGTATAGCCAAGGGAACATGCAGAGCAGCTGATAATTGTCTGTGGCATTTTTTCATCATCCTTCATCTTTCTCCTCTTTACACATCATGTTGTGCATTGTTAATGCAAAACTGTACTATTTTGTGCAGTTTGAATCTTTTTTCACCAGACCAAATCTCATCCAGATCTTTCATTATTCTTGTTATTCTTACTTTGAACATCTGTTGCTACTGGAGGAATGCATCCGGACACTTTATTGGAGTGACTTTGCTTCTATGTTAATATGCCTCCACATAACGTTGTCTGGCATCCCACTGTCATGGTGTACATGGTCAAAACAATGTATATCATGGCAGTCTTGAGTTTTCAATGATTCCTAGATCTCTTAATTTTCAGTGATGGAATTATTGAAACACCTTTGGCTTCAAAACAATCATGCACCTTGGTTCTTTCATACGTTTACTATAGGTCCTTTGAAAACAATCTGTTGGGTCAAAAATATACATATAGCAATGATAATATTTGGTTAAATGTTCCTTGGCTATTTTCACATCAGTTAGGCACTTCTGGTAGTCATCAGCAAAGTTCTGGAAAGCTTTAGGCTGTATTTTTCACCACTCTCAGGTGCAGTTTGAATTTAGTTTCAATACCACAAATCTAAAACTAATAAAGGCATAAAATAAACTGAAAAATACATTTACTTAATTGCAATAATTTATGTAAAAGACAATTAATTGTCAGTTACAATTTTGTGACTGTAACAGCCATAGACAAAAGAGGTGTGGCACAAAAAAATGATGTCATACACCTGTCATTTTCATAGGTAGAAGTCTGTGTTACATCAGTCATAACCAGCAAAACAGTTAATATATTCACACGAAGTCCAAATCACACTGCTCTTCTTAAACAAGTGAATGCAGATACAGCCTGATTCAGTTGAATTGTCTGAATATGAAAGCTTAAATAATAAAGTCCTACTTTTAAAGGGATTTCCTCTGCAGAGTAGGTATTTTTGCTAAGTATCAGTGTGTTTGCCTGGCAAGGGAAGTAGGTCATGTAGCAAAGCCCTAACCCACTTAACTCAGCTGGGTTAAGAACAAGGGAGCTGCTGTTGTTTTCATCCTTGTTTCACTTCCACATCACCATGCAGGTGGATTATTCACTACAGCCAAACAACAACTCTTCTGTGCAGTTCCTACAGTAGAGCTACATTGAATTTTTACACATTTGACAACTGAAAAGCTATGCAGTAAGAAAAATTTGCATTTATAATGTGTAATGATGCACAAAATTGATGATTCAGTATGCATCTCAGTTTTGGAGCTGCAGTTCACTGGGTGCAACACGTAAATGAATAGTTTGGTCATTTATTTTCTAAAAATAGACACCTGAGATGTCTTATTGATCATAATAAGATACTCAAATGCAACATATTATCAATAAGAAAAGGCTCTGAGCTGTTTACTCTTTAGCATAAAATAAAATAAGTAAAAACCGTCCATTAAAACAAGTGCAATACATTCAGAATCATTAATAAACTACCTAAAGTCCACAACTGGAACTTAAAATGTTTTAAGAAGAATCAGTTGTTTGGATCAAAGTTTGTACCAAGCTGGAAGTCTCAGTCTGAACGGAGTCTTCCAAAACCATGTGGAACAAATACACGTACCATCTGGGATTAGTGGTTTTATTCCCATTAATCCTGCAAGTCACGACCATCATGTTGTGACCAAAAGGCAACTATAAAATGCTTTAGGTAAGAGCTAAATACAGTCTATGCACCTGACAGTTTGGTGTCACTGGGATTCTCTAGAAGTTGGATGTTTGAACATTTCATTGTCATCAGTTCCTTTCGAGTAATGATTAAAACTCAGCTCTTTCTGGTTGAACTGAAGGTTAACACAGACGCAAAATTTGTAAACATCAGCTTTATGACATGGATGTGACATGAAAAACTATTTGATAAAACTGTTTTAACAGATTGAGCCCTCATGCCAAAAAAAAGTCTAATATTTATGTGTATAATTGGTGGAGTGGTCCTGTAATAGTTATGATTAAATCCTGAAAAGCAGTTCTTGAAGAATTTGGTAAGGAAAGGAGTTAATGTGATGAAGTGAGGCATAATTTTCACTCTAAAACACTGAGCAGGGTAGGCATGGGCTGGCCAAGTTTGGCAATATTCACGATGGCTGCTATTTTTCCTCACTTTAACATTACTAGTCAGTATATGCAGAGTGGTGGAAAACGTTTTGGGACAGCCCATACATTTGCATGTATATTGCATGAAGAATCGCTCTCAGCCGCACTCGTCAAGTGTAATTTCTTTTAGTACAATCACAGCCATAATACTAAAAATGTCCTAAAAAAAGCCATTAAAAACTTAAAATTGATTGGTTCCACAAAAATAAGAAATTAGTGAGTATTGGGTCATTTTGGTAGAATTTAGTTTTGTTAGTTTTTCTTGGAAACAATAAACAACAAATAGATATAATTTGTGTTTGTGTCTGTCTAATGCAGCCACACCTTTTGAAACACAAAAAAGATTTTTCCACAAACATTTCATGATAATATTTGTAAAATTTTAAGAGTGTCCGAAAACTTTTTTCCACCACTGTATAAACAGATATTCAATAAGTCATCTTAGCTGCAGCAACATTAGTTAAATATTCTAAAATCTAAATAAAACAGGTGAAAATCGCTCTGAACAAGAAAGAGAACATATGGACAAGGAGAGCGCAGAAGCCAGTACAGATTCAGTTTGAGAAGCACTACTGAAAGTAACTGACTGTAAAGGTAGAGCACAATATTGGACTTCATTCAAGTTATTTATTGTAGCAGTACAATTCATTAGAATAAATGTTGAGTGTGTTGCAACTCTGGTGATAGATATTCGGTCAAATTAGGTGTCAGATGATCATTACCTTCGTTCAGCTTAAAATTTTTTCTTTCTGTTCATGCACACATGAGGAGGAAAGCTGAGGAAAACTCAGCTATTATTGACAGCAATTCTTTGGCAGCTTTTTATCACACTGTACACATGTTCTGACTATAAATAACACGCCCTCATAATGAACCTGAATGCTGGCCAATTCTGAGCCTTTAGGAATTTAAATGGAGGATGTATTAATCATTGCTTAAAGCTTTCCAGCAATGTGCCAGAATTCTTCATCATCTGATTTCATTTTTAAAAAATCTTTTTATGTCAGACAACAGTAAGCCTATTTAGCCAACTACACTGTGCAAGTTATGCTTGGACTTGGATTACCAGACTACAGTTTCCAAGTTAGGAAAGGATGAGAAGATGATTTTTTTTTTCAATATTTCCACCTACAGCTTGTCAGGCGAGCAGCTTTTACATTTCCCAGAAAATAATACCAATCAACTATTCAGCCAAGTCGTCTAGGTCACAGGAAGTATCTAAAAACAAGTGTCAGATGTAGCTCTTTGTATAGTTATGCACTATTTTAAAATATATATATCTGTAAATAAAAGCTTTGAACCTATAAACGTGTTTTGAGGTACGGGTAGAAAAAAAGCCATGATGTGGCTCCATAGTACGGTTGTCAGCACAAAGTTGAGAGGCAAATCAGCTTATTGTCATCCTACTTGAGCATGTGCAAGTGTAAACACTGCTCTGACATATAGAGTAGAGCCTAAAGATCCCCTTACTGTACATCTGAAGCTTCCAAAGCAGCCGGGGGAGGGACTGCTGTGCACACTGTATCAAACCCTTTTGCTATCCTGCACGAAGGACAGCACATGCTAATCTCTTTGTTAATGCAGCTGAAAGCTGTACCATCCTAGCCAGTGGGCGGGAGAAAATGTTCATAGTGAAAGCCATCCCAGTCGCAGTCGATTTTGCCAAGATGTTGACAGAATATGCAGAATGCTCTTCAAAGAAACAGTTTTACACACACCAGATGTCCACAAGTAGCTCTGTGCAGTTGAATAAACATGTTACTTCTCATGTTGTTGCCATAACTGGGTTATTATAAAGCGATTTCAGAAGCCCTTTTTCATCTCGTTTAATTTTTCTTTACATGGTCTTGAAGTTTTGGAACACTATGTAACAAACATGGCCTTGATGTGTTATGAGCAGGACTTGGTTAACAAAATGTACAGCAGGGAAAGAAGATGAGACGCATGTCTTTCATATTAGCTCAGAATGGTGTTTTTCTTATCTGATGATAGGCGGGGGGAGGAGACTGCTTTGAGGAGGAACAAAAGAACAAGAAACTGTTTTCCTCAGAGAAGAGCAAGAAGGGAGAGACAAGGATTTTTATAACCCCATTCCTCCAACGGGCGATAATTAACTTACAACCCTGCGCTCCAGACCCAATTAGTGCAAGCATTCTGTCTCTGTGGCAGCAGAATAGCGGCCCGAAGCGAAACACGTCCTGATCTCAGGGTTAAATTCACTGGAACTGCCAAGAAGGAAAATGCATGTGAAAGAATCTGAAGAAAACATGTCAGAGATGTTGAAACTGTGTGGTTTAAAGTGTGTGCTGCACAGTGGTAACAGAAATATGTTAAGAGAATGAACAGACTGGGCGATGATACTTCTCGCTATTGGACATGAAATCATTTTGTCCATTGATTAATCTGTGGATCAGTGGTTAGCATTGTTGCCTCAGCTGGAAGATCCCCAGTTCATGTCCCAGCCTGGGATCTTTCTGCATGGAGTCTGCATGTTCTCCCTGTGCATTTGTGGGTTTTCTCTGGGTTCTCTGGCTTCCCCACAGTACAAAAACAAGCTGAGGTTAATTGGTGATTATAAGTTGTCCATAGGTGTGAATGTGAGTGTGTTGTTTGTCTGTATATGTAGCCCTGTGATAGACTGCTGACCTGTCCAGGGTGTCTTCATCCTACGTCAGCTGGGATAGACTCCAGCCCCCCCCCGACCCTAATGAGGATTAAACGCTGTATAGATAATGGATGGATGGATTAATCTGTTCATTTGTACTTGTGACTCTGCAAAAAAAATGACCCACATCTCTACAGCAGTTTCAACGCAAAACGAACATTCTGATCTCAATGAAGGTCGACTTGTTAAACCAGTCGTTCCTATAAAAGTGGAAAGAGCAGTAAGGGTCAGAGAAGTTGAGAAAACAAGGCTTGAAGTTTTCATGCTGGCTGGCAAACTGTAAAACCGACAGAAAGGTTGTAATGATTTACACTACCAGTCAAAAGTTTGGACACACCTTCTCATTCAGTGGTTTTTATTTCATTATTTTATACATTGTAAATTAACACTGAAGACATCAAAACTATAAAAGAATACACGTGGAACTATGGTATAAACAAAGAAGTGTTAGCCTTCAGTCTTTATCTACAATGTAGAAAATAATACAAATAAATAAAAAGCATTGAATGAGAAGGTGTGTCCAAACTTTTGACTGATAGTGTATGTAATGCTTTAATTGTATGCATCTTAATTCTGATTATTTTACCAAAAAAACCCTAACAAAATAAAACACAAAAAATATTGGCCCTAGAAACCATAGAACCAAAGAAAATTGACTTCAAGTTGATTATAATTTACAGTCTTCAGCTTATATGATCAAATCCAATGTAGCTGTAGTAGCTGCAGTTTCCAGTTACCACGGATGAAAAAAGCTGTTTTATTTTAAAAATTACACTTAAAATGAGCTTTTTCAGTCTATAGCTAATAGAGCTATAATGTAGTGTTGGTAGTAGTATGAAGCCACTGTAACTTTACTGTACCGCCTAATAAATGACTATAAAAGCACCTAAAGTGTACATTTTACTTGAAGGTTTGTTGTATTATTAGAATCTTATTTATTAATGTTGCATCAGCAGAAAAATGTTGGGACACCTGAAGTGAAAACCTCATACTATTCATCCCTGCAACCCCAGTAGGTATAGAATGACAGAGAGTTTGGAGGAGTAAAGCTGCATAGGCAGAATGTGTGGGCAGTATATCGAACTGTTCAAGTGTGTCAATATTTTTTCAAATGAGATATTGGATACCTGCCAGCAAGGAAATCCTTACTGGCAAAAACAACACATTTCACCCCACTGGCTTCCAGTTGTTGTCCACAAAAAAAAATCTAAATTTCTCAACTTGCAATCAAAACTAGAATAAAAACAGCTCCCTCCTACCTGAAGTCTCTCATTCAGATCTACACTCCCTCCTGTTCACTGTCAATAAAAGGTGCCTGATGCAACCACCACAACAGTCTAGAGTCAATACCTAGACTCTACTCTTCTGTGGTTCCCTGGTATTTAGGAAAAGACTGAAAGCCCAGCTCTTCACTGAACACCTTTGCACTTGACAGACTGCAAATAAAACATGAAAAACACTCAGAGAGCGCAGTATTCCACCAAGCCTGCTCAGTCGTTGGCTGAAATCTTGAAAAAATTCATGGCAGAACTCACGGCACTGTAGAATGTGGCCATTTAATATAGATGTTCCCACAAACAAAATGACCTTGTGCAGAACACAGGTGTGTGTTATGCATGTGTACGTTAAATATACATACTGAATTGTGTGACCTAAATATGTAGCGGACGGCTGGAATTTGTGAGACTCAGAAACACCCCCATAATTTCATGATCTGTTCCTTGTATCATTTCCGACAGATAAGTCCCAGTAAGCCGCAATGGTGGCCGATTTGTAGTAGGATCACAATGATGTGATCGTCTGGCAGTTGACGTAGCGTTCACTTGTTGTCATAGTTACAGTGACGCTGTGCTGCTATCTCGCAATGATACAGAAATCTTTAACAAATCCTTGGATCCAGACTATAAGCTGCATCACTGCTAGAATCTATTCACTTGGCCCTTGTGTCATTTCAGACCTTCTATGAAAATTTCATCCAAATCCGTTAATCCGTTTTTGAGTAATGTTGCTAACAGACAGACAGACAGACAGAGTATAGACCAGTCGTCACAGAACTCCATCGTTCCTTGGTGGAGTAATAAATCAATAAATAAATTCCTATTACCTCATGCGCTATCAGTACGGCACCACAGTCCTATTATTGCATTTTTTGTTCACAACATAATTCCATGTGTATTCTTTTATAGTTTTGATGTCTTCAGTATTAATCTACAATGTATAAAATAATGAAATAAAAACCACCGAATGAGAAGGTGTGTCCAAACTTTTGACTGGTAGCGTATGTTGCTTTGGATAAAAGCGTCTGCTAAATGAAATCGTAGAATTGTGGATGAAACAGTATGGCTTATATCGGCACATTTTGATGCTGCATTGCGTAACCGCCACTGTGCCACTAAATCTTTGTGCAAACATCACTTGCATGTTCTCTTGCAGCATGGAGGAAGACACAGCATGGATCCAACAATAAATAATATACTATTTGGCCTCACAGGAGTACTGGAGGCCAAGGAGAAGCTATCCAGAGTAACTATGTGGTTAGATAGTGTGTTTCTGGGGTGTTTAGGACCAAATACAGTAACTGCAGTTTTGCCTCATATTGCAGCATCAGTAGGTACATTTTGAATCCCATTCATATGAATCCAGTTGGTGATACGTGCCCTGACCCTGAGGATCAGTAACTGTTGCCCCTGACGATACTCTCATGTCAGCACAATGCCAGTAAAATGACAAGTGCTGACCAGTGACCTTCTCCTCACTCTCCCTGAGATCAGAATATTCAAAATACCATCTGTGTTAGTTATTTATATACGCTATTAGCATTTGTTCAGTTTGGACTTCACCTGATTTTTAGTTTGAAAACAGTGTGAAGTAGTGATAGAGACATACAAGTGATTTACAGTGTGAAGTAAATCTCCCTGAGCGCTTACTTCATGTTGTGTTACAGTAAATAAAAGAAGCTTTTTTGAGGACTTTATTCTGCTCTTGGTGGTCTCAATGACAGATTGCAGGCTGTCAGAGTCTGTGAAATGCCGCCTGAACCATAAGTTAAATATTCTATCTAACCTGCTGTGTGCTCAAGGGCAGGAAGAAGGTATTGTTACGTTTTGAAAGTACACAGTGAAATCCAAATGTTCTCTGAAGCAGGATTCAAGCAAGATGAATACTGTGCTTTAATTGTCATCAGTCTCAGGGACTGTTTATAAAAAAACAACTGCAAAACCTCGATGTAAAAAAAGGACATATTTTTTCTTCTCTTGCCGACAGGAATTAAAGTGATCGGTGGAGTGAAGGAGCTAACTGGAGAGGAGTTTGGAGTCTACGTCAAACGGATTTTACCAGGTGGCCTTGCTTCAAACGATGGTGAGCACTGTGTTTCTAAGAGCTTTCTTTTCTCTTCATGATATCCCAGGTTTACTTTTATTACTTTCATTTATGGCTGCAGCCATCGATAATTTCAGTAATCGAGTATTGTATCGATTATTGTGCCGATTAATCGAGTAATCGGATTCTGTGCTTGGCGTTACAGCATCAAAAGTGGAAGAGAGTGTGATGTGTAACAGAAATAACCATCGTGGCAGAACACAGGCGGACATCTGTGGTGTATTGTACATATATGGTATTCAACTAAACTCAAAGCCACGGGAACCCGACATGTATTTAGTTGGTGATGCAGGAATCGTATAAATATGATTTTACGTTTGGTCCGTTTAAACTGCTCGTACTGCAGCTGATAGAACGCAAATAAGAAAACTGATTAGTGTATTTATGACAGAGAAAATTCAATCAGTAACATTAGTTTCCTTCATTATGAGACAGTGTCAGATCTACATTTACAGTCGCATTACCCATAGGAAGGCAGGAATCGCAAACATCTTTCTACTGTGTGACAATCTCTAAAGATGAAAACACCATGTATGATAACAGTCATCTGTAGTTTGCTAAATTGTTTGCATTGATGGATAAATCTAGTTACTGTATACATTCCTTCCAAATCAGAGCTACATTTTGAGATTGTTTTTCAGTGCGAGTATTTGTTGGTATTTGGAACTTTCTGCTATGCTTTGTCTTTCTCCTTTGCACCTATCATATAACATAGTCTGTTAAAGGAGTTCCTTTGTCATGAAATACAACTAATGGAAAGAAATTAACTGGGGCAGCTCAACTAAAAGACTTAAAACCTGCCGAAATGTTTGAAACTTCTCTGATGAGATTAATTCTGCAAACAGATAAAAGAGGCAGCCTGTTTAATATGTATCAGTAACTATTTCAATCACATTCTACTGGCCTGTAGCTGCTGTGAAAGAAGAGACTTGCTGGAAAATGAAAGTGAAATGGTGTTGAGTTGGATCTCTTAGACAAACATACTATTTGGAGTGGTGTCAGTTTTATTTCACCTGCACAAAACCTTGGTGCATTTAAAGATCATCTGCAAATATTCCCCCGTATGTATTTTACATTGCACACCTCATGAAAGACTAGTACAGAATAAAGAATAGACTAGAAGTCAGTGTTAGCACAGTGGGCTGTTGGGCCAGACTGAAGACTGCTGGAGTGACAGTATGAGTATTTTTGGAGCCTCTCTCATGTGAGTAGGAAAACATGAATAAAACACACCACAACATTGTCTTGGCCTACTTTCTCTGAGCCATAAATGATGGAAAAAGGGCACAGATTTGTAAGAGTGACAGAGAACTGATTGTACTATGTTAAAAATCCTGGCTTTTGTTTGCGAGATTCTGTAAAGCAAAGTTGAGGTTGTTTGAAGAGGAACACAGACAGAGCCAGAAAAATACTCCTATAGCTCATACAGAAGACAACAAACTTTACAAACAATAGAGTCTCTTTTCTAATTTAGCTGTTTGTATCCATATCAAAGCTTTACTCCTCGTGTTAACCTGCTTCTGACTCACCAGAGACAGACAACAGACAACAGAATTCCAGCTCCTTGCCATTTGTTGTTCACTATTCAGTGTGGCAAAGCGTTTGTGCGAGACATTTTCTGTTGAAGAGCAGACTTGTGTTTGCTCTAATCATTTCTAGAGACTAACGCATGCATCCTGTGTCCTATTAGTTCAAACAGAAGCTATAGCAGTGGTGTCTAGGAGCATATTATGTTCATCATCACAGAGTTTACATTTATCTTAAACAGTTCCCGAACAACAACTGTTTTACAAGTTCTTCATGCAGCTGGTAACCCCACTGTCTGACCTGTCTTCGTCTACTAACAGGAAACCTGATGCCAGGGGACCAGATCTTGGAGGTGAATGGGGACAGCCTCGTAGGCATCACAAGTGAAAGGTAATCTAGTAAAGGCTTACTGCTGCCATGCTTGTTTGAAAAGCCGTGACTGTAGCATGACTGAGGTGATGCTGTAACAACAGTAAAAATGTGTTTTGTTTCCGTTGTTTCGTAGAGCTGTGGATATCTTGAGAGCAGCCTCTGCTACCAATCACATGCGTCTTCTCATAGCCAGAGATGAAGAAGCAAAGTAAGCAGACGCCTATGAATACAGAGTCTCACATAGCCGGAGCATTCTGCAACAGAGAATGGTCTGGCTGCATGTCATTTTAAATGTGCTATAGCAGGAAAATGCTCTGCCTTGTTTGTATTTCTTTAAACCAATCACAGTTGGATGGAACTAAGCCCAGAATGCAGCAACAGTGGTCCGCAAAAATAGCGACGAATGCAACTGTTTGGTGAAACATTTGCACAAAGGGGGAAAAGAAATGTCATAGAAATGGTCAGTTCAACAAATAAAACTAGCAGAGCTGCCTTACTGCCAGATCTTCTGCAAACTTGCCACTTTTAATGCAGTAGGTTGCTGTTAGGAGGTTGTTGTTGGTGTCTCTTTTAAAGAAGTGGATTTTGAGAACAGCAACATGTAGTTAATGGAAAAGTGGCAGGTTTATACCTTCTACCTACCAGTCTACACATGAAGAGTCAGACTAATGATTACAGTACTGTACATTAATATAGTGGCACACTGGTTCTCACAGTGCCTTTGTTTTTTCCCCCAAACTATTAAACTGTTTGCATGTTTTAAAGTAATATAACAAAATATGATTTGAACGTTCTAACCAAGAGTATAGGATTATATTAATTCATATTCATTATGATTGATTAAATACGTCATTTAACATATTTATTCTCACATGGCATGATTAGCACATTTATAGGCTTCGTAATTTTCCAAGTTGAAGAGTTTTTCATAAACTACATCTAAATTATTCTCAACATTTTGTTCATTTGTGGTGTAAAAGCTAAGCAAACCAATCGCAGGATTTTAGCCTAAACTAACTGGGCAAAGTGTTTTATATAATGATCATTTGCAAACGTATCATGCTTTCATGACATACACTACCAGTCAAAACTTTGGACAGACCTTCTCAATAAATGGGTTTTATTTATTTAAATTATTTTCTACGTTGTAGATTAACCCCTTGACACCTATTGTCATGAATTGGCATCATACCACTTTCATTCAGACTGTAGTTGAGATAGAGTATCCATTCCCCCAATGCCAGCTTGTTCATATTCAATACGTACCTCGGAACCTTTTGCAAGCACTGGTTTCTCGTAGGACCAGTCAGAGTGGGACCTAAGTATTATATATCTGTTATTATTATCATATATCTGTTCTATGTAATAGATAAATGAACAACCTCCACTTATTTTAGCATCAGCTGGAAAGCAAAAACACACAAAAAAAAAATTCATTTAATTGTAAATAAATTGAGGCGTTAATGGGTTAATTCTGAAGATGTCAAAACTATGAAAGAACTATGAGTTCTATAGTAAACAAAAAAATGTTAAACAAGCCAGAATATGTTTTATATTTTAGATTCTTTAAAGTCAAATGTCAAGTCTTGACAGACATGGATGCACACTACAGCTGATTGTCAGGGGCACAACACTGCAAGGTGGGAATTATAGTTTATGTGTAAATTAAAACTGTGAAATAAACAAAAAATGGGGGATAGAAGCTTTTTGTAAGCATATATCTTTAATATTATGTTACAAGATGACTCTTTTTCATTTTCTTTCTTTCCATTCATGAGCCATGAGGTCAAGAGAGGCAAGTTACAGTCTTGACTAAATATGGTTATGGTATGTTTTTACAGATTCTTTGTGATGGGAGATAAAAACATGAGTTTGGGCTCGGATCAGTTTATCAAGACCAAACTAATAAACCAATTAGAACTACTGTAACCTGTGGTTCCATATGACTTCATGTTTACAGGTTTTAGTTCATGTAACATGAGTGAACACAGAATAAACCGACACCAAAACAAACAACGGATCTTTTCTTCACTTTGTTCTGACACACCTGTTCCCTGACAAGACACGACAGCGGCTCACATAATCAGTAAATAAAGTGAACAGATCGCCTGAAAACATGAATCCACCACATGCAATGTTTGAATTGTACTGACATGGCAATAGTGGCATTACTCTTGGTAATGCTGGTAGTATTAGTGATTAACCAGCTTTATAATCTTACCATGACCAGGCTGGTTGAAAACAAGGTCAGTGCAAGCTGGCGGCGTGACAGCCCTCGCCTCAAATCTACTGCATTCAATTGGATATTTAAATGTATGTCGACAGAAGTAGGGGATTTGCACATTTATGCAAGCAAGGGTGTCGCACTTGGACTTGCCAGCCCTGATATTTCCTCAAAAAATTGGTAGATTCTTAGTGCGGAGTCTGACACAGGCAGGATTTACACCTCAGTCGTTAGAAAGGACACATATCAGAAATTAGAACTGAGTATGTAGAACTACATGAATGTGATCTTTGCGTTGGTGTGTGCAGTGTAGTGTTGATTTCTGTGTAGTGCAGAGACGGATGCTCACAAACTAACGTGAGGTAGCGTTACACCTCTGCTTTGTGTTACACGTGGAGGAATGAGAGCAGACTCGGGAAGTGGGGAGAGCTTAACTTAGGGCAGTGCTCCTGACAGGATGAGCCTTGTGTTGTAATCTGTGCTCTGTGCTTTAACTACCCGGCAGCAGAGGAGCTGGAGGGGAGGGGAGGGGAGGGGAGGGGAGGAAGGACGGCAGTGAGGAGGGGGGATTACGCCTGTCTATCTGTATTTACCTCCCAATCCATTCCCCATCCTCAACCCCTTAAACACATTCCCTGGAATTTTTAAAGACAAAAATCTCAACACTTGCAGCTGCTCTCAAGTCCTCAGGCTGACTGCTTGAGATGGGAAGACTATGGACAAAGCACATCAGGCCGATGAGACTGGAAAAAGGCTTGAATGCTATGCTAACAGCGCACGTATCAATGATAGTGATATAATAAATAGAATAAATATGCTGATCCAAAAGCTTTCAGAATGAAAAAGCTTTAAGAAGCAGAATCAAAAGAAACTGGAATGGTAGTGTGCCTGAATTTAGAGTGGATTCCAGTATCAAAAGCCAGATCAGCCTCTATCACAAACTATGACCTGGGAGTAACCACTAGGGCTCCATCTGCAGATTTCAGTGGTCAAGAGGGCGTATATCATGTTAATAACTCAGATATTTGTTAAGGTACAGGGTCCATTAAGGCCCTAAAGGTGAGCAACATAATTTGAAAATCAACTCAGACTCTAGCGAGGGAGTCTGTGTAGGGAGGCCAGCACAGGGGGAGTGTAATCCTCTGTTTATCCCAGTAATGAGTTGAGCAAGAGCACTTTGTTCCAACTGGAGACGGTGGATGCAGCTCTGGCTAAAGCGTTTTGCAGTAATTAAACTGAGAACAGATTAAAACGTATACAGCTAGCGCTACAGCAGGGGGCCTGACAGTGTGCTGATGGAAGGTGCTGAATAACGTTTGACTTGCTCATCAAAACAGAGGTTAGCATCAAATATTATTATAAGTTTCTTAGTAGTATGCCCATTAGTTTTCAAAGCCTGCAACACTTAAAATACAGAGTCGATGGAATCTGAGCAACTGGACAGAATGACCTTAGACTAATCGAAATTAAATTTAAAAACATTTTGGGTTTGACTTTTTGTGGTATCTCAGACCAATCTTCGGTTGTACTGAGAACCCAGGAGCAGACACTAATGAGGAGGAGACCAGAGAAACAGTTAAATGTGTTTATTTACATTAAATGAATGACTGACACCAAAACAAACAACGGATCTTTTCTTCACTTTGTTCTGACACACCTGTTCCCTGACAAGACACGACAGCGGCTCACATAATCAGTAAATAAAGTGAACAGATCGCCTGAAAACATGAATCCACCACATGCAATGTTTGAATTGTACTGACATGGCAATAGTGGCATTACTCTTGGTAATGCTGGTAGTATTAGTGATTAACCAGCTTTATAATCTTACCATGACCAGGCTGGTTGAAAACAAGGTCAGTGCAAGCTGTCGGCGTGACAGCCCTCGCCTCAAATCTACTGCATTCAATTGGATATTTAAATGTATGTCGACAGAAGTAGTAGGGGATTTGCACATTTATGCAAGCAAGGGTGTCGCACTTGGACTTGCCAGCCCTGATATTTCCTCAAAAAATTGTTATGTTCTGCTTGTAGATTCTTAGTGCGGAGTCTGACACAGGCAGGATTTACACCTCAGTCGTTAGAAAGGACACATATCAGAAATTAGAACTGAGTATGTAGAACTACATGAATGTGATCTTTGCGTTGGTGTGTGCAGTGTAGTGTTGATTTCTGTGTAGTGCAGAGACGGATGCTCACAAACTAACGTGAGGTAGCGTTACACCTCTGCTTTGTGTTACACGTGGAGGAATGAGAGCAGACTCGGGAAGTGGAGAGAGCTTAACTTAGGGCAGTGCTCCTGACAGGATGAGCCTTGTGTTGTAATCTGTGCTCTGTGCTTTAACTACCCGGCAGCAGAGGAGCTGGAGGGGAGGGGAGGAAGGACGGCAGTGAGGAGGGGGGATTACGCCTGTCTATCTGTATTTACCTCCCAATCCATTCCCCATCCTCAACCCCTTAAACACATTCCCTGGAATTTTTAAAGACAAAAATCTCAACACTTGCAGCTGCTCTCAAGTCCTCAGGCTGACTGCTTGAGATGGGAAGACTATGGACAAAGCACATCAGGCCGATGAGACTGGAAAAAGGCTTGAATGCTATGCTAACAGCGCACGTATCAATGATAGTGATATAATAAATAGAATAAATATGCTGATCCAAAAGCTTTCAGAATGAAAAAGCTTTAAGAAGCAGAATCAAAAGAAACTGGAATGGTAGTGTGCCTGAATTTAGAGTGGATTCCAGTATCAAAAGCCAGATCAGCCTCTATCACAAACTATGACCTGGGAGTAACCACTAGGGCTCCATCTGCAGATTTCAGTGGTCAAGAGGGCGTATATCATGTTAATAACTCAGATATTTGTTAAGGTACAGGGTCCATTAAGGCCCTAAAGGTGAGCAACATAATTTGAAAATCAACTCAGACTCTAGCGAGGGAGTCTGTGTAGGGAGGCCAGCACAGGGGGAGTGTAATCATCTGTTTATCCCAGTAATGAGTTGAGCAAGAGCACTTTGTTCCAACTGGAGATGGTGGATGCAGCTCTGGCTAAAGCGTTTTGCAGTAATTAAACTGAGAACAGATTAAAACGTATACAGCTAGCGCTACAGCAGGGGGCCTGACAGTGTGCTGATGGAAGGTGCTGAATAACGTTTGACTTGCTCATCAAAACAGAGGTTAGCATCAAATATTATTATAAGTTTCTTAGTAGTATGCCCATTAGTTTTCAAAGCCTGCAACACTTAAAATACAGAGCCGATGGAACCTGAGCAACTGGACAGAATGACCTTAGACTAAACGAAATTAAATTTAAAAACATTTTGGGTTTGACTTTTTGTGGTATCTCAGACCAATCTTCGGTTTTACTGAGAACCCAGGAGCAGACACTAATGAGGAGGAGACCAGAGAAACAGTTAAATGTGTTTATTTACATTAAATGAATGTGAACAATTATGTACCATGATTGAAGTTAACAGGATAAACCAGACGAAACCAGGGAAGTGAGTGGTGAAAGTGGAACAGGCAGGTTAATTAAGGAATAGACTAGATTATCTACAGGGAACTGAATACCAAATACAAATATCAAAAGTCTCATGAAGCCAGCGATAGGTGTCCTGAGCTAGACACAAACATGGAAGGGGATGAAGGAGAGACTGCCAGCCATACAGACACTAAGGCAGGAGGCCTGACAAAATTCCCACTCAGTCAATAGACCAATAGGTCAGTTTTCAATGCTGTGCCATTTTAGGGCAGCCGATTCCTTTGTGTTTGACTGCAGGAAACGATCCTTTAGAACCTTTTTCAGGGCTAGAAAAAAGTGCTTACTCAGTGTTTGGTATTTCTGAGCATCGCTGAAAAACTTCTGGGTGGGTCTTAATGCTGATTTGTGAAACTTGGAGAAGACAACAACAACAACAACAACAAGTGCCACATCCATACCAGTCTTTCCTTCTCTACAGTACATTGCCATCAACAATGTAAAATTTTCCTTAGAGTCTTGCAGCATACTAAAACACACAAATATACACAAAATCAGGAAAAAAGGAAGCAAAAACTAATTTTAAAAAAAACTACAACTAACATAAAACACAAAAAATGTTGCATGCATATAATGAAAGCTTCACACAAAGTAATACCTTTTAAAGTTTCCATTTCCTCCCATAGTACCCCCAGTTTGCATGAAACCATGATAACACCAAAGACTTAAATGTGCCATGACAGTCACACTCATACCCAAAAATATTCTTAATGTTTCTCCGTTTGTTTCTTTTGAAAAGGAGAGAATTTGCTGAGCTGCTGGAGAAATACGGCTCCAACGGAAGCACAGGATCAACACGCAACTCTCCCATCCAACAAGGTAGGTAAATCCCTGCTTAGTCATTTGTATGATGCATTCCACATTTATTCCCCCTAAAAGCTGTCATTAAATATGCGTTTACATTAGCAGATCTTCTGCTAGCGTGCATGGCAGATGCTACCTAAAGCACAAAGAACTTACACTGAATGTGCACGGCTGTATCTAAAACAAAATGATGATAATGAAAAATTGTCTCTACACCACTGATTTTGATAAGGAAGAACTCTCCAAATACTCTCTAACAAGGGGAAAAAAGGAATAAACCTCAGGGAGAGCTACACTGGGGGATCTTTCTACAAGAGCTTCTTTAGTTTCTGTATATTTTAAGGGATATGTGAAATTACTGCTTCATTACTTAGTCTGACTCACTGGACGTAGGTTGCAGGTACAAGATAACAATGGGGAGCCGTGGGGGGGTTGTATTTAACATTACAAAAGTAACTTTGTGATTAAAATGCATCTTAAAGGAGCATTTCCAAATTCAGTGACAGAAATATTGCACAATTATTGATCAAACTGTCAAAAATGAACACTGTTTAAGGAGGTTATCCCTCACATTGTGATTTCATTGGCAACACAGATACTTCCTTGTCTGCACCACAGAAAACCCACCCAGGAATTAGCCTGATTCTTAAAACCTGCTACACTATTTTCATTCCAGATCTGGAGAATATACAGCAGCTGACTTTAAACCTGCACTGATTAAAGCCTATGGATTAACTTACCATGCACAAATATACAGAAGGGCATGTTAAACAACATTCAATTTAAAAACTTTCTTTTTTTTTTTTTTGAAGCCAAATCAGCTGGTGTGAGGTGTATTCGCTGATCAGTTCAGTCAACTCTCTTTCTACTGTTTGCAAATTCCCTTCACAGCAACAAACAACAAGAAAAACTTCAATCAGAAAACACACTAAAAATTTCAAGTGTTGTGGAGGATTTGGATTGCAAGTAAGGCCGCTCTGCTAATTTAAAAAAATTAAATAAAATTACAGTAATCATCCGTGACAGTGTTCATCTATGACGTAGGTCACTTTCACGCTAATATTTCTCACATCTTCATTCAGATATTCTCACAGCAGTGGATGTGCAAGTGATATTTGTTTTACACTTGAGATTGGACAATACAACAAGGTGCAAGAAGCTACTAATAAACAAAAGATGACACTTGAACTGCTAGTCAGCTCACCAAACTGTCCAACAAACAGCAGACAGCTTGAAATCAGTATTAGCAAACAACTATGCTGCTTGATTACCACCTTTAACGCTACCACAGAAACAACAGACCTCCTCTGGGAGAGTTTCTTCTTCTTGTTCCTCCTTGGCCTGTTAATTCAGCTGCAAACAGTTTACATTTGTACACGAATGCCACTCGGTCCAACCACGTGACTTTTACGGAAGAAGCGATCAGTGCGTTCATTCAGACATGAAGCCGACACGTTCAGTTGTTGTCAGATTAATAGAAACATGTCTGAAAGGGGCTTATGTTTGATAAGCCTAAAGGGTAGATGGAGTAAGTAGGCCTTTAAAAATGGCTTATGACAAGTGCACTTGTCCATTACACAATTGCCAACATCTGTTTCAGTTGGGAAGGAGGCAGCCAGCTGGTACAGATTTGTTAAAACAGGGCTTTAGCATGTGAGCAGTCTTGTGTGCTCTGAACAGGGATCCAACAAGAATTTAACAGCATCCTAGTCATATAAAGCTACTACATGAAATGCTTGCAGTATGAAAATAACTCTAAAAAGAGATGGATGGAACTGAAAAGCATAGTAAGGGTCCACCAATAACTCTGTTTGGATTTTGACTCGACACCATCTGAGAAAATGTAGTCAAGTGTCACAAAAAAATTGCGTCAACAGCAACAACTTCAACTTGCAAAATTGTGTTAAATAAAGTAAATGGTGAGGAAACTGAAGAGTGAAGCTCTGTGTCAGTTGGGATGTAATGAGCTAAAATTGTCCATGTTCTTCTGGACATGTGGACCACCCCAAGAAGCGCTACACAGTGCTACCATTCTTAGGTTTTTGGTATCACAATGCAAATGATGGAGTAAAATCCACTTTGTTTATGAAGCTGCAACCCAGAGAAATCCAATTCTGACATTATGTCTAGTTTGAAGACCCCATTGGTGATAAGAAACTAAAATTTTTTAGCTTCATCAGTCATAGGAGAAGCACATTCTACTCACTAGATGAATGATCTCTGTCATTTTTTATGAAAGAACGCATGATATTGCAGTGTACTGCTGGACTGCAGCATGTATACCTCCCCACAGATTTAGCTTTTATTGTGAGGATCGAAAAGATGCAGATGTTTACTAAAGGCAGTGGACATAAAAACGTCTGGGGAATATTAGAATGGTCAGCATATTGAGTCTTATTCTGTGCTTCTAGTTGCTCAGGCTTAAGATATGTTTGAAAGGACAGCACGTGTATTTAAGTGGAGAGTCCCACTGCTATTGTAGTTTGTTTGAAAAGGAAATGTGTAGAAAGGTTCCTCCCTGCACTTACAGAATAAATGTTTCCTTACTACTCTACACTAAAGTACCTGCATCACCTTGTCTCTTTTGACTACCTGAAAGGAGGTCGCTACCTGGATAGCACATCGTCTGGCTCTTCATCTCGCTCCCAGAGTCCTTTGTTGTTGAGTCCAGCAGGCTCTCAGAACACGTACAACAACAACAGTGGACCAATGCTGCGCTCCCTCAGGTAAGAGTGTGTTGTCAGTATAGGTTTGACATCAACCCATCCATTGCACTGAGTTGGTCAGTTGTGGCCAAATCATGATTTACATGCTGTTTTGGGCATTTGTGTCCATGTTTATCTTTTCAGCTTTTGGCAGTTGTCAGTTGACAAACAGAAAAAAATCATAACAATTCATGTCTGGACACTCTACCCGGCTAAACCCAGACAGATCCTGAAATATTGATATTTTTTTGCTCTCTGTGTGTTTTGTTTATATATTTCATCACAAATTCACCAAAAAATAGGAAAAACTATGAAATGGAGAAAAATTGTATATTGTCTCAAACATGTATAATGTCTCATAATATCACGCATCGACTAGTGCAACTCCTTTCTAGCAGGCCTCAAAGCATGCATGGTCAAACCTCTGCAGATGCATAAAATTCAAAACTCTGACGTTTGCATTCAAAACTACAATGAAAACCATTCCCTCCTACCTGAACTCTCTCATTCAGGTCTACACTCCCTCCCGCTCACTACGCTTGGCCAACAAAAGGCACTGATACAACCACAACAGGGCCGGTTGATAGCTAGACTCTTCTCCTCTGTGGTTCCCTGGTGGTGGAACAAGTTACCAAACTCTGTTCAATCTGCAGAGTCTCTCTCAGTCTTTAAGACAAAAAACCCCCAGCTCTTCACTGAACACCTTTGCACTTCACAGAAAGAAAAAACTATATAAAATTCCTCTTACGTCCACACCACAGTCCTATTATCACACTTGAATTTGTTTTATGACTCTTATCCAGGTTGTTGTCTCCTGAATAGATCCTTACTTGTGTTGTATTTACTCTCAGATGTACATCAGTTTGGATAAAAATTCTGTTAAATGAAACTGTAGAATTGTGGAAATATATTTGTGGTAATGCTGTACTGCTGTCCGTTCTTTATCAGTCTTTGGCTGGAGGTTGTGGTCCATCAGGACCAGAACCTCACAACACAACAACAGCTTTTTCCCAGCAGCAGTGGGCCTTTTCAACAGGTCCTGAGACAACCCAGTGATTCTGCCCATCTCCTCCCACCATAGACATATGACTTTTTGTGATTTATAAACCCTTGATTACGCTTACTGCTAATCTGATTTGTAACATTGCTTCTTATTTGCCTTTACTTCCAATTCCTTGTAAACCTTCTTGGCAATAAAACCTTTCTGATTCTTTAACTTATGTACACTAATGATTGAAAACATGAGAACCCGCCTAATATGGTGCTGGGGAGGTTTTGACTCTGCACGGTCTCTGAAGGTACCCAGCCAGAGGTCTTGCAGCAGATCCTTTAAGTCCTGTGATGCACTAAAAAACACCTGATGTGTTTCAGAAATGCATGTGTTTATGTTTGTGGTTAGTCACCCAGGTGAAGGGGTGATTCAGCTCGTTTCGGTGGCACGATCTGGCAGTTTAGGCATCACCATCGGAGGAGGCTCCAACAGGCCCGACGGTCCTGCAGTCTTCATCCAGGAGGTGCTGTCTGGAGGCGACTGTCACCGGGTAAGAAATGAATAAAATGAACCACTAGAACTGCAGATATTGAAGGAGAGGGAAAGATAAAGATGAGCTGAGTTTCATTGAACTATACCATGATGCTCGAATTGTATAAATGTAGTTGTTTATGATTGTATTTATAATTAGTCAAACAGTATTCCTTTGTATACTTACGTGAAAAGCGTTTTTTTATTTTAAAGCATGTGACTTACACTTTAAAATATTTTTGCAATGCTCAAAATGACTATACTTAAAGTTGTGTTAAATTGAAACCACTTAAGGACATTTTTCATCCCACCCATCAAATTTTAAATAATCCATGTACAAAATACTAAAACATGCAGTTGTTGTGTGAATTTCCTTTTCCTGAGACCAAATCTACAAAAAACTAGGAGAAAAGAATGTTTGAAAATACTTTTAAAATGCCAAATAAGTCTGGAGTTCCCCCTAAATGCCATTTTTCTCTTGTCACACCCCCCTGATGACCAAATTGAATCTCAAATAAAACAATTAAAATGAAACCTAAACCTTCTTATTTTGGATTTCAGGATAAGACAAATTCTTTTTACTTTTTTCTTTACTGTTTTCCATCAGTAAGTTTGTCCTCTTGGTCAGCAGTAACAGCTAGCTAAATTCTACTCCTTCTTCTACTCCTGAGAAAAGGCTAACATTAGCATGGATTAGCAACCCTGTTACTGTGATTAGCGTAGGGTTAACGAACAACAAATAAAACACGGAATAAAAATGGTACCATTGATGTGTACACTGAGCCAATCAAGCCTTTGATAGGTTATTGGCTATTATTGATGAATATGTAGCAGAAAATTTCAAAAATTTTGAAGCCCAAATCTCCTCCAATTCTGGAATGACCCTAAAATTACACTAAGTATAGTGGAAGCTGCACATAAAGCATGCTTTAATAAATTCAATATATACTTTTAGTGTATTTGGGGTATTGTAATCACTAAAATAGTACACTAGTGTGAAAATATACTTCCAGCTTTAGAGATTTAATTTATGAATGTTCAAAAAGTATACTCACATTGAACTTAGAGTATTACCAAACTATACTGTATACTTTAAATATACTGTAACTGTATACAGTTAAATAAAATAGTGATCACTCAAGTTGAGCTTAGTATTAGTAGTCGTACTTAAAAATGTCTATTTGGTGGATACTTTAGCTACAAAAATAGGATACTATCATACAAGTACACACTCTGCTGGACTCTCCTCCTGCTGGTCATTAGAAAAAATGCAGATTTTTATGGCATTTAACATGTTGGCCTCACTTGTCAGACCTGAAAGCTATGTCCGTCTTTTATGTACAGGTAATGGAGGCTACATCGCAGCATTTTAGATTTTTTTTGCTCATACTACAGTAAGTTTTGTGAGACTGATTTTCTGTGGCATGCGAGAGGGAGTGCACGAATGGCTCAAGATCACTGTTGCACTAAATATTAACTGAAATGGTTAGTAATGGAGTGAATAATAAGATCTAAACATTGTTATTGGGATTTCTTGGTTTGTGCCATTTTTGGATAATTAAACACGCCTCAGGAACATCATTACTGTTCCTGAGAAACTAACCTAACAGGAGGGTTGAGCTAATAGGTGGAGAGAGACAACGGGAAGAAGGCAATGAGAGAGTGCATGCAGACATGTGAAGCTTTGACCACAGATTAAACTACTGTTGAGCCATGCCGAGGTCGAAGGTTTCTGATCCTGTTTCTCTGACTAGCTGTCTAAAACCGACAGTAAGTACGAGCCTGTCACGTCCACCCACACAGTGGAAACACATACTGTATGTATGGCCAACCAAACACTTTAATTAGATTCATCCTACAGCCTTTTCCATTGCATTTGTATGTAATATAGGTTTTTGTGTTAGTCTTTTTACCATACTGGTAAAGTAAATTGCATATTGTTGTAAATTTGAAACTTAAGTCTGTGGTTCTTATCATACTGAGGACCATCCAGTGCTGACTTCAGAGATAATGCAAGAGGAAAATGATCGTGAAACAATCTACCAAAAACACAATGGAATAGAATACCCAATTTCCTGAACAGCCACATACACGTTTTTAATGTTAGCACTCATAATTGTTTTATTGTACCAACACTGGAATGCAGCAGACATAAACATCTCCAAAGAAATTATTAGCAGCGTTGGCTTCACTGTGTTGTAACTCAATTGTCCCGCCTTAATGGTTTGACCTTTGCATTAGTTAATCTTGCTGCTGTAATCTCAGCATCACAGGGACCTTTTACTACTGCTGAAATCGTGTTAATGGGGAATTAACTACGCTAGTGGTGTAGGTTGCCAACACTCCTTACTATGTAATAATAGTAACAAGCACATGTGTAGTAGTAGTAGTAGTAGTAGTAGAAGTAGTGGTGGCAGTAGAGTAGAGCTATTTGAGTCTCTCTCTTGTAGGTAAACGCACATTCAGTGATTTGCATAAAATTTTTGTAACTGTTGATTTACACTAATACCAAGCAGTTGACAATAACAGCGATCGTAACTCAAGATCTTCATCAGTTGACCATTAAATGTTTGAGCTGTCACTAATCCTTCTGACCTCTAGGTGACACAGCTGAAATCTCAAAGACCTTAACCGTCAGAGTTCCAAGCAGTTTCTTGGCTCTTGTCGTATCTTCCCTTAGTGTGGGCTCATTTTGCACTGCAGTATGAAGTCCTGCACCTCTATGGAAACAGTACAACCATCAGTAGAAGTTGAAGAAAGATCTGGTGCATACGGATCATCTGTAGAAATTTAGTAAATTAAAGATATGCAAAAAATTGATTATGATGAAATTCTGGAATTGTAAGCCTAGAGCTGGATCACATACTGACCATCTCTGTCTTGTACTTGTTCCTGGGAGAAGTTCTGGTTGAAGCCCTGCTCCCACTCATACATGACGTGGTTGTTGTTGACATCGTCGTCTTCAGGATTGCCCTTTCGATTGAGGGAAGGAGCAGTTGTGGCGTCTCTGGAATGGATGCCTGAATCTAGTTAGGACTGTTGCTGCCAGTGACTGACTGCCGCCTTACAGTCTGGCTCCATGGCCATGTCTAGTTCCATCAGATGAGACCAAAACAAAAACAAAAAATGAGAACTACATTATACATAGGAATACAAGTAAAGCCCCAAGCTGGATAACTAAACTAAATCAACAAATGGTGTACTTACAAACCCAGGGGGAACAAAACTAAAGGGGCAAGGTAGGCAGGCATGAGGAATCCGGGAGCTGGCGGGTGAAACAAGACAGGTAGACAGCAGACTGAGGACAGGGAGGGGATCGGTGGGTATCCAGGGATGGTGGGGTTATGGCAGACTGAAGGCAAGCTGGGATCGGTGGTAAAACAGAGTCCATGAGGGGATCAGCATCTATGGTCCGGCAAGGAGTGACTGAATGAAGTGAGTTTAAATAGTTGGAGGTGAGGTAGTGGGCAGTTGTCCTGAGAGGTCTGATTCCTGCAGCGGACACTCATTGCAGTAATCAGCAAAGTGCAGGCAGGTGAAACAGGGAGAGCAAGCGGGCGAAGAACTGCTCTACTATTACGTACAAATTGGTAACACACATTTACACTTGTGAGCATAATTAGTTTGTTGCCAGTTTTCTCCTTTTTTGGGTTCATTCAGTTTTTACATCTTGAAGACAACTGATTGCTCTGAGACTGGCTACAAGATTGATTCTAAGTAATCTTGCACAAAAGCGCACTGGTAAAACCATATAAGGGTAGAAGTGAGAAAGAAAAAAAATACAGCAAATGTTCTCCAAGTCTTGTCAGGAAGCTGCTGGTAAACATGATAGATGAACTCTGCACTATAGCAGAGCGCTTGACAGAAACAAGGCAGAAAGTGCTGGATTGTACAACCTCATAGGCTCAGTGGAGACCTTTAATGCTTTATCTGGTGGAGGAGAAGAGTGTCAGGGTTTCAGTATTTTTGTCCCACAGAGTGTGCATTAGTCCTGCTTCCTGCTGACTTTTTAAATTCATAAAGACTCTGAATAATGAAGTCTACTGGTACAAATGACAGTGGTGAGTGATATCACAACCAATAAAAAATAGGACCAAAACTAGAATAGTTCAGTACACAGCAGAGCTGAGTACACACTTATGCAGTATCATTTAAATGTCAAATGATTCAACATTGTATCACCTTACATTCAGTGCTTCACTTTAAAGTATTTGTGCTTATATAAATTTTAAAAAATTAAAAAATTAAATTAAAAAAAAAAACCAACCAACTCTGACTGAAATATTGGTATTAAAAAATGCCCTGTTCATAGAAAGCAGCCCATGTAGATAAGATCACTCTGTTTTTGCTTGAGTAAATATGACATTAGAACATCTTTCTGTTGCTGAAATGAAAGGTGCTCTGATGTGATATTTACTTAAGTAAAAACAAACTCAAAATCCCCAAAACGCAACTTTGTTAGAGACAGGTCACAGTGAAGCAAAGTCCACACAGTCATTAAGGTTCTTTAACTCATGCAAAACTGCAAATTACTGCCTTATTGTGTTACAACGGCTGTGAACCCTCTGTGTTCCTCAGTCTTCTGCTTATGGAAGCAGGTTGTCCATTACCTCCAAATCCCAGTTCTTAATCCCTTGTGTCATATAGGAAGCAAGCTAGAATTTCATGCACCAGGAGTTTCTGTATGGGATGAGTCAGCAGGGGGATTATGCTGCCACGCATTTGTCAGAATTTGGGTTGTTTTAGATGGTAAACACTAGGCAGAAGAAAAACGCTAGATTTTCATGTAGATTAGGAAGGAGGATGATTTTTAGTTGTTACATTTAGCAGTGTGCACCTTTTGGTGAAGAGTAACAAGCCTTACAAAGCCTTTCCTAAGTTAGAGCTCTGCTTATTTTGCCATATCAAGGTTCATGTGGCATTTTCTTAAAGTTGATGATGTATTTTCAAATAAGCTGTACTTGAGTCACTGTTTTATTCTTTAATATGACAAAAAAGGGTCCCTCCTACACCTTTGTGGTGGGGCCATCATTTTTCACCAAAATCTACTGAAGCCAGTCTAAAGAGATTTGAGGAATCAGTAGTACCTCCTGTTTAATGTAACTGTTTACAAGGTTTTGGACCTACATCTGTCAGCCAATCATCAGTGGAAATTTCCCAGGCTAAATCCTATTGTCTTGTTCCAAATCCCAGTCACAGGTGTTTCTGTGGGACAGAAATTGAAGGGATATTTTTCACATTCGTGTGAAAATGAGAGAATCAAGGTCACTGGGAACTTTAAACTATTTCATTTCTTGGTTTGCTCAACTGTGCAAATTAAGATCCTTTATTTTTCTATATCCCATATTTAACTTTTCCTCTAGGTTGTTTGACTTAGTGTTGAGTCTGGACAGTAGCTGTTGGGTTTGTTGTAAGTGTCCTTAGCTGCTTGACCAATCAGCATGGGAGGAATTGATAAATAAAGAAAGAGCAGTGGAAATAGAAGCTGAATACAGTATGTGACAATGGCTACATGTTACATTTAAGTTCCAGCCTTGAAAAATGCATGATAGTGACTATACTTGGCTAGGTGCTGAGGTTCTTGGCACAAGCCCCTACAATGTCTAGAACACTAGGTCTGAATAAACACCATTTACAAATCCTGTCTATAAAAGTAGGCCTCAATATAGACCGTCCTATGTCTGTCTCCCTGTTGTGCAGGATGGACGTCTGAGACCTGGAGATCAGCTCATTGCCATTAACAAGGAGTCTTTGATAGGTGTTACCCATGAGGAGGCTAAAGCCATGCTAAACAAAGTCAAATTCAGGTGGGTGGTGCTTCTTTTATTGCTCATCGAGTAACTAAAAGTGAGTAGAATTAGTCAACTATAGACAGTGTAACCTCTTTCTTATGTCTTCTATGTGCGTCACTATTTCTGTGTATCTGTGTTTGTATGGTTTTGTGTTTCCAGCCAGGACAGTGCAGTGGAGATCGCTTTCATCCCAGGTAAAGGACTCTTTCCAAGCAGCACGTCTCTCCACAACGGAGTCCAGCGAGCCACAGGAAACAGTTACAACTCTGGACGCTTAAAAGTCCACATCAGATCACCTGAGGTCAGCTGCACAACAGTCATTACAATTCTTTATTTTGTTTAAATTTTGGCAATTCACAGCATATGTCGTCTCATAGCACTTCACATAGTATAAGACCTTAAGAATTTTAAACATAGAACAGAGAACCGAACAATCGAAAGTCGCCTTTGGATTCCCACAGTGGAAAGGAACCAACCTAACCCATGTAATGGTGGTATACACCGATCAGGCATAACAGTATGGCCACCTGCCTAATATTGTGTTGGTCCCCCTTTTGCTGCCAAAACAGGCCTGATCTGTTGAGGCATGGACTCCACTAGACCCCTGAAAGTGTGCTGTGGTATCTGGCACCAACATGTTAGCAGCAGATCCTTGAAGTCCTGTAAGTTGCCAAGTGGGGCCTCCATGGATCGGACTTGTTTGTCCAGAACATCCCACAGATGCTCGATTGGATTGAGATCTGGGGAATTTGGAGGCCAAGTCAACACCTGATTGTTGTACTCCTCAAATCATTCCTGAATCATTTTTCCTTTCTGGCACTGTGCATTATCCTGCTGAAAGGGGTCATAGCCATCAGGGAATACCATTTCCATGAAAGGGTGTACATGGTCTGCAGCAATGCTCAGGTAGGTGGTACGTGTCAAAGTAACATCTGCATTGATGGCAGGACCCAAGCTTTCCCAGCAGAACATTACCCAAAGCATCACTGCCTTTTTCCCCATAGTGCATCTCGGTGCCATGTGTTCCTTAAGTAAGCAACCCACACGAACCTGCCCATTCAAATGAGGTAAAAGAAAACGTGATTCATGAGACCAGGCCACCTTCTTCCATTGCTCCGTGGTCCAGTTCTGATGCTCATGTGTCCATTGTTGGTGCTTTCAGTGTTGCACAGGGGTCAGCATGGACACCCTGGCTGGTCTGTGGCTATGCAGCCCCATACACAACAAATTGTAATGCATTGTGTATGCTGACAAGTTTCTATGAGAACCAGTATTAACTTCTTCAGCAATTTGAGCAACAGTAGCTCGTCTGTTGGGTCAGACCATACAGGCCAGTCTAACCGTTCCTTCCTTGGATCACTTTTGTTAGATGCTGACCACTGCAGACCAGGAACACCCTACAAGAGCTGCAGTTTTGGAGATGCTCTGACCCAGTCGTCTTCTCAAACTGGCTCAAATCCTTACACTTGCCCATTTTTCCTGCTACTACCACATCAGCTTTGAGGACAAAACATTCACCTGCTGCCTAATATATCCAACCCACTAACAGGTGCCATGATGAAGAGAAAAGCAGTGTTATTCACGTCACCTGTCAGTGGTCATAACATTATGCCTGATCAGTGGATAACTGCATGGAAGAAAGAGAGAGGAGAGTAGGGGAACCCAGTGCATCATGGGAATCCCCCAGCAGTTTTAACCTACAGCAGCATAACCAAGGGACAGCTTAGGTGATCCTGAGTAGCCCTAACTATAAGCTTTGTCAACGAGCAAAGTGTTAAGCCTAATCTTAAAAGCAGAGAGGGCGTCTGCCTCCCGAACCCTAACTGGGAGCTGATTAAGTAACAGAGGAGCCTGAAACCTGAATTCTCTGCTTCCCATTTGACCTACGTAAACTCAGGGAACCACCAGTAAACATGCAGTCTGAGAGCAAAGTGGTCTGTTTTGTGCTGTTAAAATAAGGTCTTTAAGATAAGATGGAGCTGCGCATTAAGAGTTTTACATGTGAGAAGCAGGATTTTATATTTCTATCCTGGATTTTACAGGAGCCATACAGGGTCTAATATGGGAGAAATGTGATCTCTCTTACTGGTTCCTGTCAGAACTCTGGCTGCAACATGTTGTATCAGGTGGAAGTTTTCAAGAGAACTATTGGGACATCCCAATAGTCGGTAATTACAATAATGCAATCTAGAAGTTATAAATGCATGGACTAGTTTTTGAGCATCACTCTAAGACAAGATGTTCCTTATTTTCATGATATTGTGTACATGAAAGAAGGCTATTCTACAGGTTTGCTTGATGTGGATGTTGAACAACATATCCTGATCAAAAATAAGTCCAAGTTTCTTTACAGTAGAACTGGAAGCCTGGGCAATGGTATCTAGAGTTTCTGACATTTTTTGGGCCAAATGCAATTTTTTAAATCTTAGTTTTGTCCAAATTTAAAGGAAGAAAATTAGAAATTATCCAGGCATTTTTGTCCTTCTGACATGCCTGGCGTTTGAATAACTGATTGGTTTCATTTGGCTTTATAGAGAAATATAACTGGGTGTCATCTGCATAACAATGGATATTTATGCCGTCTTTCCTAAAAATATTGCCTAATGTCTCTGTTTTGTTAGTAGATTCTTAGATTGCAGCAACAAGTGTGAAAGTGCAGAATATTTTTAAGTAAAAAAAATGACTAGGCGTGAGTGTCCACAATGTATCTTTGGCTGCTGCATCAGCTCAACAACAATAGGATGCAAGATGAGACGTGACTGACTTTTGGGAAACAGCAGAAACTTTAAAAATGTTTCCCTCTGCTTGTCCAAGAATTTGTTTTCTTGGTGTGTTCTTGTTCTTCCTAACCATACAACCTCAGGAACAATTACAAAAGAAAAGGCATTTATTGATTAACTGTCTTAAATATGTTTGACAGACCTATAGTCCGTCAAATGTATTTAATCATTTCACTGATTCAAGCTAGTGAAATTGACAACGGTTAGTTTATTTTCTCCTCATCCAGTTGTGAGCTCCAGTCTATGTTCTTTTGTTGCATGTGAACGGCTATGAAAGCTTAGCAGGCTACGATCAAAGCTTTTCATTCTGTTGTGTCCGTCAGTGGATTTGCCCTTCAAATCTGCTTGTTGTTTTGTATTTTTTTGCTTTCCATAATCAAATATACATGTGTTTTCTCTGCAGATCTGTACTGAGGAGCCAGCTCAAGTGTCCTCACCCTCTCCTGACATCTGTCCTCCAGATATCCATATTACAGGTAGAGCTCGTCACTTCACACAGTCTCTCTTGCTTCCTCTCCTATTGTTTTCATATGTGCTGTGCTCAGAGCAGTACAGGCTGCAGAGTCAGTGGTTGATTCACAGTGGGATTGGAACTGGTTATACAAGGATACATTGCAGGGACTTTTTTTCCTATTAATCAATGCAAGTTCACCTAACTTCATTGGGTAAATCTGTCAATAATGTTTTGCTACTTAAGACACAACTACGTGTCGAAGTCTGATATATTTCCTTTCTCTGTGTCATACTGCCATTGTTGTCCAGAAACTATGAAGAAAAAATCAGTGCTCCACTGAAAAGAAATGCTTCTTGTTTGAGTAATATTTGATACAAACTAGTTACCTGATGTTAGAAGAAGTTACTGGGTCTTTTTAAAGAGGCTCTGCACTTGTGTGGGGCTTTTCAAGATGGACATTGTCAGAAAGTATTGACAGATGGACTTCTCATGGGACAACAACAACAACAAAATACAGATAAATACTGTAATATTATACAGATAATACACTGAATCACTGAGGCATCGATAAAGACCTCTGGGGTGTCCAGTGGCGTCTGACACCAGGACGCTGGCAACAGATTCTTTGGGCTTTGTGAGTTTGGATTAAAAAAAAAAAAAAACAACAGCAACACATAAACAGCCCTGCTCTGACCCAAAACGGATCTTCAGAACAACATATAGTGATCTGATACCTTAAACTGCAGCGTTTAACTGGTTTTTCTACTACTATGTATATAAAAAATGATGAGCTGATACAGTAGCAGCAGATAAAATTGCTGACAGATGTTCAGAGACATTTCCACCGGGTTTGTGTGCTTCCAAAACTTTTCTTCATCTGTCCCAATTTCAACAGTAATATGTGATAGAGGGGAAACAGGGTTAGTACACGAACTACAGGGACATCTTTAGTCACCTCTACATTCACTTCATCACTCACTGTTGATAGAAACCAGAGATAGTATTCACAACATTTATAAAGTAGCCATGTCCCTGTCAAACCAAGATATCAAATGTTGAAGTTATGCAACTGTATTGTCCAAAAGCAAGAGGACAAGGACACAACTTCATGTTATTCCTGGCAGAAGGATGGTGCTTCATTTTCACCTTCTCATTATGTAAATTACAAAGATTACATATAAACTAAGGAATAATATTATTTACCCTCTATTTTACGATGTTCCCATGTGGTAACAGTTACATTTTCGTGATTTCACTAAAAGGCAGTAATTAAAAATGCATGTTTTAATCTTTAGCTGCAAGAAAGTGGCCCTTGTAGGACAACATTCACATGACCAGGAAGTTCAAGCAGAATTTCACACTTACTTTTTCAAGCCTCCCAGAATTGACTAAAAGTTTAATATTTATTAAAAATTGCTTCAAGAAAAAGCTAAACTACTCTCTGAGTAAGTTGACCTGTCATTCATGTACTATTCTGATATGGTGGCAGGTCAGGGAGACTCACCGTTTCTGATTTTCACCCTTAATTTTGGCGCTCAGATATAAGGGGAATCAGAGTTTTGATTTATGAAAAAAACACAAGCTCCAGAAGAATCTATAAGAATAAGGCGGAGGAACAGTAATAAATGTTCTTCAGTCTTTATGCATTGTCGCACTTAATAAGCCCAAGGGATAGTAATAAGTGTGCTTCCATGCTTATTCACTAACTTTTGATAACAGGATGTTGACTATATTTTTGCTGAAGAGCATAAAAACTGAAAATAAGATTTTTTTAGTCAAATTAAAAGTGCTTAATATTAAAATTAAACTCTATCAGTCAGACCAACAGCTCTGGTGTTAAGGGTCGCTCATGGCTCCTGGCTCAAAGCCACCCAACAGCCTCTCCAAACCCTATTGGCCAGGATTACCCCAGCCAAGGTTATTTGCTTGGTGCTATGACAACTTAACTCCCTGCCAGGCTCTTACTGGTTAATCCAGTTGCTAGCTGTGACAGATGTCAGCAGTTTGTACTGAGGTGAGCACACAAACATTCCGACTGCATTTTTTTTTCCCTTTCTGTATGTTTCCAGAATTATTATATCAGTCACAACAATGTCGAGCTGCAGTCTGACTGAGTCATCATATTAAACAGAAGAACATTTTCAGAAATGAGTCTTTCCTGCTGCTAGTTGGTGCTTGAGCTTTAACACAACAGATACACAGTCATCTCCTCGACTTTGACCTTGTTTCCCGTTGTCCGTTTCTGACATAAAGCACAGGTAGGGGAGCACGTCATTGGAGGTGTTTAATCCTGTTAGGGAGATAAATGGACTCATGACGTGCAAAATCCTACACAAATACTAATACACTGTTTCACAAAACAGTCAGGTCAGTTTCGAAGTTCATTCTTGACCTTTTAATCGGCACCTGACTAAACATCCTCACTCTTCAGTAACTGTTTTGTAGATTTCGAGCATCGGACCTATGACATCTATAAGGTCCGACTGCCTGTGGATTGCGTCATTGTGTGTAATGTTGTCTGTGCTGTGTTTATTGGTGTTGTTGGTCATCTGAATACTTTTACTGAAAAGCCCAACTAGGGACAGGGGTTGAAAATTAGCTTAATGCTCTACACTCTATATGTAATACGTCAGATGTGTTTTATGTTAATTGCATGGTCCCTGATCAAATAAATGAATAAATCAAATCAAATATCATTTCTAGTTCATCTTTTAAATGGAACTTTGGCTTTAGCTGGTTTTATGAACTGCTGCTGATATAGTGCTGTCAAGTACACATTAATCCTCAAAAAACTAAATCTAAATTTGTTATTGTTGGGATTTCACCCTTTTGTAAATGTGGTATTATACATTTTCAGTGGTTGCAATCATTTTTTGAAAATATCAACTATCAGCTTCTGAGGAGTCGTAATCTGACTATTGACAGAATTCTGAAAAGCACTGAAAATCAGCAAATTGTTCATGTATTATAATGTATGACGTAATGTAAAGGAGTTCTCATGTAAAGTTTTCTTCAGAGGTTTACAAAAGTGTTTGACCACAGGCTAATTTCTGACCATTTGACCAACACTAAACCTATTTTGAGCTCTTACTCTTTCCTTCAAAAATGGGGAAAAATACGTAACAAAACTGCGCTGATTTCATATTTAGAAATAACAGTTGATGCAGATGTCTGTGGCACTTAAACAATAGATGAATGACGCTGCAGTGGTGGAGGATAGTCACTACAATCAGCTCATACACTTAGCAAAAGGGTGTGCAGACTCCCAGAGGTCACCATCATCACAGCAAGCCGCCGTACAAATCTGGGACAGACAAGCTCATCAAATTAATATTAGACACTGGCTGTCTGCCCTCCTCTCTCACACGGTTTCCCTCTCATCTGTGTAATCATCTACCTTTCTTCCACTCCTCTCTTTTTAATCATCTGCTTTTCATTCTGCCACCCCACCCCCCCGCCCTACAGCGAGTATCACTCATCCACTCTGATGTTACAGATTATCCAACTATGTTTCTCCTCCTGTTGTTTACTAGGTGTGCTGTGGCCTCACATACACTCTCCCTATTTTGCTGAAGGGTCAGTGGATCCCGGTTGGATATTTGCAAACTCTGTCTTTGTCCTCTTTAATTTTTCTCCTTCTCTTCTTTCTTTTGTCGTTTACAAGGTTCAACCAGCCAGAGGTCGCCGACAGGGGCAAAACCCAAGATAACACTGGACCCATACATACGCCTCAAATCAGACAAGTTAGACTTGGTGAGTCCTGTTCTTTGTCTAGGCAAATTGTTCAAAACTTTCGGACCTCTTATAGATGAAATGAATAACACTAATCATCTTGTAAAAATGAGGTTGAGGTCTGGGACAATATACACTCACCAGCCACTTTATTAGGTACACCTGTTCAATTGCTTGCCAACACAGATAGCTAATCAGCCAATCACATGGCCGCAAATCAATGCATTTACACATGTAGATGTGGTCAAGACAACTTGCTGAAGTTCAAACCGAGCATCAGAATGGGGAAGAAAGGAGATTTAAGTGACTTTGAATGTGAGGAATTCAGAGAGGAATGGACAGACTAGTTGGAGATGATATAAAGGGAACAGTAACTCGAGTAACCACTCGGTAAAACCAAGGAATGGAGAATACCATCTCTAAATGCACAACACATCCAACCTTGAAGAAGATGGGCTACAGCAGCAGAAGACCACAACAGGTGCCTCTCCTGTCAGCTAAGAACAGGAAACTGAAGCTACAATTGGCACAGGCTCACCATAATTGAACAATAGAAGACTGGAAAAACGTTGCCTGGTCCGATGAGTCTGGATTTCAGCTGCGACATTCAGATGGTCAGAATTTTGCGTAAACAACATGAAAGCATGGATCCATCCTGCCTTGTATCAACGGTTCAGGCTGCTGGTGGTGGTGTAATGGTGTGTGGGATATTTTCTTGGCACACTTCTGGCCCCTTAATACCAACTGAGCATTGTTTAAATGCCACAGCCTACCTGAGTATCTAACCATGTCCATCCTTTTGTGACCACAGTGGACCATCTTCTGATGGCTGCTTCCAGCAGGATAATGCTTCAGAATCTAGTCAACACTGAAAAGATTACTATAGAACAATATCCAGTTTTAATGAGGGGCTCTACTGGATGGATGAACAGCATTCGTCCAAAACATCATTCCACATTTGGTGCATTGATGGTGGTAAAGCTAAGTTTAGCAGAGGTGTTTGGGTGAGACTTAGTGAATACATCTGAATGGTGTAACTGTCAGAATCATGAGCTATTCAGTCAATCTCCGGTCTTGTTTCTTCTCTCTGTGGCTTTTTGAAAAAAGAAAAACATATTTACTCTGAGGAATCATGACATTGACAATAACTGGTTTTCCGTTGTTGGATTCTTTCACATCTCTCCATCCAGTTAATGGAAATAAAACCTTTAGCTGAGGTTTAGGAGCTGGACCACACCTCAATCACTCTTTGATGATGGTCTTAGTGGATCTTCTCATGTGATTTCATCAGATGTTCCTCTTGTCTGTGTTTGTTTCTGTCTCTCTCAGGCTTTGTCCTTCCTGGGGTTGAATGTCACAGAAGAGAAGAGGAAGAAGTTGAAACATAGTCTGACCACAGACCCCCAAGGCACTGTGGCCTATGGAGGTGAAGCGTCGCTACAAGCGCGCACACACACACACACACACACCTACACACACACACCTACACACACACACCTACACACACACACCTACACACACACACACACACACACACACCTACACACACACACCTACACACACACCTACACACACACACACACCTACACACACACACCTACACACACACACTTCCAGTTGTGTTGACAGCAAGGTCTGTGTTGAAATTCTGTCACATCACATGCTGCATGTTGCTTACTGGTTGTGTCACGTGTGTGCGGTGTCACATTGTGTAACCATGAGGCAGCTCTTTGTCTGTTTGTATGCAGACAGTCAAAGGGCAGCCATTTTAAAGCCCCGTGCTGCATTTATTTAATGTTTGTTTGAACCTATAACTACCTAATTTAAAAGAAAAGCCCAAGTACAGAATGAATCTTGGTATAATTAATTTCATTTTTACTTGCACACAATTTGTTAGTTGGATACCCTGCTTTGTCTGTAGCAAAAACTTAATTCCTGTGCTGGTCTTTCAACTCTCAGACTTTGTGGAGGTAACCCGGAACATCTTCCAGGAGAACCTGGAGGAGTTAGGTTTGGGAGCGGGTCCCTTCACATTCTCCTATCATGAAGCAGCCAGTCTGATGGACACGTCAGCCTTCCATTCACCTGTAAGCAGCTCTCACAGCTTTTCATACGTTACCAGCATCCCATAGCAAGCATCAAGCTACTGAACTGACTTCAACACCACAGGAAGGAAATCAGAGGAATTAGAATTACATTTAAACAAATTCTTGAACAAAACTGTCTTTTACTTTATTGTGTGTGCATCTGCAGACATACGAATCAGAAGGCAGCTACAGCAGCGAAGAGATGGAGCAGTTTCAGACAGAAGTGAAGCAGCTACAGACCCAGATGAAGCAGCTCAAGGTGAACACACACTCAAAGGGATGGTAGATGGCTGTTGCCAGCTAACAGCCCTAATTACAGTATAGCAAACAACTTTGACACATAGACTTTATGCCGACCAGACACAAGAGTTAAACCACTGACAAGTTAAGTCTGTAACGATGATCATGTTGTTCCAATGAGCCTGAGTCATGGAGACCCTACACTGAACACCACAGGACCCAAAGGACCTGCTGCTAATATCCCAGAGCCTCACTCAAGCCACTGTAGTTCAATTCAGTTCAATTTTATTTAAATACATCGCAGATTCACAGCATATGTCATCTCACAGTGCTTAGCATAGTAAGGTATAGACGTTCCAAATTACAACCAGACAACAGGAGAACCCAAATGAAAAAAAACACTGAGATAGGGAGGGTGAAATAAAACCTCAGACAGAACCAGGCTCAGAGAAGGCAGGCATCTGCCTCGACGAGGTTGGGTGATAGTAGGGATGAGAGGGGTGGAGGATGGCAGGTGCAGCTGCAGATCAGGGACCTGTAGCTCCAGATCCAGAGACATCCATGGAGAGTACAAGCACAACAGGACTGCAGCGCAATTCAGTTTCATTAAATTTTATTTATATAGCGCCAGTTACAATTCAAAGTGTCTCAAGACGCCTTACAGAACCCATATGTCTGAACCCCCAGAGCAGCCCTAAGGGCAACAGTGGTGAGAGAAAAACTCCCTTTTAACAGGCAAGAAACCTTGAGCAGAACCCGGCTCATATGGGGGTTCATCCGGTGGGTTAAGAAGGATAAAAGAGGTAGAGGAGGTGGGGAGGGGAGGGATGGGAGAAGAGGGGGGTGAAGAACAAGGAACATATAACACACAATCGAATACATGCATGATAAGATAGATGATACATCCAAAGTACAAGCTAACATTGAAACTGATTCATAGTTTACTGCTATGATGTACGGCTCTGGCATTAAATCTACTACATATATAGCTGGTAGTAAAATTGTGGCTTGGTATAGAATCATCTAACCTCCAATCCAATGTCCCCCTTCAGCACTGGATTGAGTCATTTCAATTACTGAACAGGTGGTTTATCAGAGGCTGCCATGGCTTCATGAAAGGCCCTTTTAGATAGAACACAAGATAAACTGAGTTCTCATACCATTGCTACATCACCTCATCTTTTTAAGCAGGAAGCTCCCAGGTTGTTGCAAACATCTCAACAATGAAGATACATTGTTCTTATTGCCCACGTGGGTTTACTTTGTAGTACTGACAAGCTTTTTCTTCAGCGCTTTCTACCAAGATTCAAGGTTCCAACTCTAGATTACTAAAAATGACCTTGTACTCATTTCTTTGGTAGTGCCAAACTCTGGAGATCACTTTTGTTGAAGAATCTTCTATGTGGCTGAAGCAACATCTTATACTGAGTCTCTTTAGTTGTATTGTATGGATAAAGAGGAGGGGAACCTGAAAACAATCCTCCACTCAACACCATCAGCTGTTCTTCTCACTGCTTTGGAAATCTTTCTGTATTATATTCGTCGTCCAGCTTGTTTTGTTAGTGACAAAGAATCTCTTTTGATTGTGGGAATGAAGAGTCACATAGCACTCAGCAAACAAGAACAAACTGTTGGAAACCAAGTGATGCATTTGGTCAAGGCCACCTGGAAGACTGAAGACAGAGGTGCTCTCTGTCATGTGGCAGGATATCATCCAGCTCCAGAGCTTCTCAGGCTCAGCTGTGTCTTCATTGTCTGTCTCTCTTGACAGGTGATGCTGAAGGACATGGAGCACAGCAAGAAGACTCTGGAGGAGGAGCTGCAGAAGACCTCAGAGGTGAGAGGCCAGTCAAGGCACAACATGGGGAGAGATGCAGTATTTCAAAACTTATATCAGTTTAGATGCTGAAACCAGTCAGTGTAAAATAAGCCAGACAAGCTGAAATAGGTCTAATACGTCCTATTAGCACTTATGAATACATAGTGGAACATTGTGTTGTCCCGTCCAGAAAGCCTGTTTGACGGTGGAAGAGAACACCCGTTTAAAGAGTCGTCTGGAGGCAGCCGAGGCTGAGGTGGTGCAGCGGCAGGCCGGCAGTGCTGAGCAGGACTACGAGGAGGTCATCCAGCTACTGGAGGCTGAGATCAGAGACCTGAAGAACCAGCTGGCCAGCAAGAGACAAGCACGAGGAGCAGAGGCTCCTAAGGTCAAGCAGGTACTGAACAGTTTCACTCTATTCTCACTCTACACTGTTACTTATCCTTCTGAAAGGCAGCAAAGTGCATCCATTAAAGGTTTCAATTAAGTTTGCATTGACAAGCTGAAACATTCAAATTCTTATTATATATCACTGCATGAATAACAAGAAAAGCACTCAGAGAGCGCAGTACTCCTCCAAGGCTGCTCAGTCACTGTATCACTTCTGACGGCTGAAATCTTTAAAAATTTGTGGCAGAAATCAGATGTACCCGCAAACAAAATGACCTTGCGCTGACCACAGGTGTGTTATGCATATGTACGTTATGTACAGATACCGACTCGCCTGACCTAAATATGTAGCAGGTCGTGGGAATTGATGGGACTCAGAAACACCCCCACAATTTAATCAGTTGTTCCTCGTATGGTTTCTGACACATAAGTCCCGGTAAGTCCACAGTGGTCGATTTTTAGTGGGATCACAATCATGTGATCGTCAGCAGGCAGCTGACATAGCATTCACTTGTTGTCATAGTTACAGTGACACAGTGCCGCTATCTCGCAATGATACAGAAATCTTTAACAAATCCGTGGATCCAGACTATAAACTATATAATCTAATCAATTGGTCCTTGCCTCATTTCTGACTTTCCCTGAAAATTTCATCCAAATCGGTTAGTCTGTTTTTGAGTAATGTTGCTAACAGACAGATGGACAGACAGACAGACAAGTACGCCAATTGTCACATAACTCCACCATTCCTTGGCAGAGTAATAATAATCTACTAACATCATAGAGCTGTAAGCAGTGATGAGGTTGTCAGACTGTTCACAGCCACCATTGCAGCTTGATCTGATCATGTTAAAACTGTGGAATATAAGAACTGATAATAAGTCGACATCAATTGACTGAAGGTTGGGTGTAAGGGATACATGACGTCATGTCTGCTTTTAGCTTGCTGTGGACGAATAAGATCAAAGGACTTCACATAAGCACAATCTACACTTTCACCTTACTTTGATATCTGATAATGTTCATGGCTGCTGAAAACTTTTCAAGGTTTTTCATACATGTAATATTTCTGACGCATAAATTAGATCAACATGATAGAGTCCATTTGTTCAAACTTGTCATCATATTGACATGAACACTATTATTTTTTTCTCTCTTGCATTCAAAACTCACAGCTAGTTCTTTAACACGATCACATCAGGTTGCCATAGTAACTGTGGCTTGCTGAACTGTTGGCCCCACTCATATTTTCATCAGATCTTAATATGTAAATAAAGTAGGCGGGTTGGTGGATCTAGGTCAAAGGAATGATGCACTGTTGTTGTTGTTTGCAGAGGATGGCTTTTCGAAAGAACAGCTGGGTGACCTTTAAGAAAATGTTCATCCTTTACGGATTGCATTCATCTCATGAAAAGAAAAGCACAAAGGGAATTCATTCACATGTCCATCAGTCAGTGGTTTTGATCTCATCATAACATGACGCACATTTTTAGGATGATACAGGATGATAAAAGAACAGGATACAATTGTGCCGACAAGGTGGTGAAATGTTCCAGTGAGAAATAAGAATTTTCAGGAGAAACTGAAGGAGGGCATCTTGTGTCTTCCTAGCATTCACTTCATAACACAAGCCAGTAAAAATATTGCCTTCCTGTTGGATAATATCCCACCTAGCTGTAATCACCTGCACTTTGGAGATCAACAGCAAAAGCAACTGTGTTTAAGTAGCTCATCGGCTCATATCGGCTCAAGCCCAGGGCCAACAACTGACTGTGTTCCATCACGTGGACTTTAAAGCTTTCCCTCTTCTGTCTTCCCACCATCCTTTGTGACAAGCTGGAGGCCCTGCAGCACTGTCAGCCTGCTGCCTGATTTTGTATCCTCCTCTTTGTGAAACACATCAAGCCGAATTTCTCATTTCTCAGTGGCCACCGAGCTCTGCCTGTGTTTTCAACTGTCACCCTGCTTAGATGAAAAGCAGGCTTTGTATTCATTTCTTTCTCCTGGCTCTCAGGCTTACTGCCTCACTACCTGTGGCTTTCCATCTCAGGTGGTAAATCCTCTGGCTGTATGCCGGAACGCTGCCTCACATCTGCGAGATGAAGCGGTATCCAGTGACAAAAATAAGAGAACAAAACAAATGAGGACAAAGCATGTTTGAAAGAAAAAGTGACAGCTGCTGGAACACACAGTCACATGGTTAGATGAGTTTACTCCTTAATACTCAGCAGGCCGAACACAGTCCCGAGGCGTAAGCACACTCTGGAACAAATTTAACAACCTATACCTCACTTTAAAGCACCAAAGTCCACTAATTGAAATGGTGAAAAGCATTTGGAGATGCCAACATCACAGCAGCAATAGTTTCTTACTCTTTAACCCTTGTGTCGTCATGCGGGTCAAAAGTGACCCGTTTTAAAGTTTGAAAATGTGGGGAAAAAATATATTTTCACAGTCAAACTTCTGATGTCCACATTTTCAACATTTTTGGGAAATCTTTGAACATTTTTTGGTGGAAAAAAAATGTTAAAAATGTTTCTTAAGAACATTCACACAAAAAAAATCAACCAAAATCCAGCGAATTTTGTTGGATTTTGGTTGATTTTTATGTGAACGTTCTTAAAGAAAATATTAGAAGTTTTACTGATATACATGTAATCACTTTAGATGTTTCTAGGATTTTTTGGAAGATTTTTTACTCATTTTTTTGAAAATATTTACAAAAATTTTCTTGTCAAATTTGGAGGACTTTTTTTTAAAAAATAAAACTTTCAAGGGAAACTTTTAAGGAATTGTTGGAATTTTCTTCCTGAAGATTTTGCAAATTTTCAGAAATTTGGGGGATTTTTTTTTTTGCTGAATTTTGGGACTTTTTTCAGACAAAGAACAATATTTTTTGGTGCCCGTAAACGAGGACAACAGGAGGGTTAATTAGGGTTTCCACATAGCTAAACAGGAGCTTCCTACCTTTTCTTTCACATATAGGGGTGCATATTGTACAGCAAAATTCTCACAGATTTTATTATTCTTTTTGGATATTAAGGCGCAACAGAAATGGACTAAAGCGCACATTCCTTGAAATATTTTAGTACAAATTTTCTGGCAATTCATGAAAAATTGGTGCTACATTTAGTATGACACTTGGCTGATAATGCGGTAAATTTTAAAAATATTTTACTGAATCACTTTGATTTTATCAAATGATGCCTCTGACTGTTACCTCAATAAGCATTTAATCATCTCTGGATCAAACTCCTTACATACACTTCAACTGCTTGACTGTTGTGTTGCGATCCCAAGCATTTTGAAATCAGAAAGCAGCATTTTCTGCATTAGTACCTTATCAGCCGCTGTTGTATTGTTTATTGCGCTCACACTTACACTAATAATGGAGTGTGTACTTCTGTGTGTGCTCATCAGGAGGAGGTGGTGGAGCTCAACAGGAGGCTGTCGGTCATCGACTGTCAGCTGAGGAAGTCAGAGCAGAGCAGGAAACACCTGGAGATTTCCAACAAGAAACTGCTGGGCTTTGCACAAGTACGGGACACACTCACACCACAGATAACGGCACAACAACACTGAACTTCAGACAATTTTGCAAATGCATCAAAAAGGAAAAATTCTAATATGTACACTACCGTTCAAAAGTTTGGGGTCACTCAGGCAATTTAATGTTTTCCATGAAAACCCCCACTTTTATTCATGTTCTAACATAACTGCACAAGGGTTTTCTAATCATCAATTAGCCTTTCAACACCATTAGCTAACACAATGTAGCATTAGAACACAGGAGTGATGGTTGCTGGGAATGTTCCTCTGTAAACCTATGGAGATATTCCATTAAAAATCAGCCGTTTCCAGCTAGAATAGTCATTTACCACATTAACAAAGTCTAGACTGTATTTCTGATTGATTTAATGTTAAAAATATATATTTTTCTTTCAAAAATAATGACATTTCCAAGTGACCTGAAACTTTTTAACGGTAGTGTACGTGTATATACAAACCTCCAATTCCAAAAAAGTAGGGACCCTATGTAAAATGTAAATAAGAACAAAATGTAAAGATTTACAATTCTTTTTTGGTCTATATTCAATTGAATACAGTACAAAGACAAGAGCTATAATGTTTAAACTGATAAACTTTACTGTTTTCTTTAAATATATGCTCATTCTGAATTTGCAACATGTTCCAAAGTTGGGACAGTGGCACATTTACCACTTTATTACATCACCTCTTCTTTTAACAACACTCAGTAAGCGTCTCATTATTGAAGTTCTGAAGGAGGAATTCTTTGCCATTCTGGTTTGATATGTGACTTCAGTCGCTCAACAGTCTGTAGTCTCCGTTGTGATTCATAATGCACCCCACATTTTCAGTGGGAGAAAGGTCTGTCTATTACAGGTATTCTCTGCTAGACAACAAAATGAAAACTTACACAGTTCTCATTTTCTTAGACTAATCTACAAGGGAAGCCTGTCTTCCTCTCATTTACTCCGATTCTTTATTTAAAAGACAGAGTTTGTTGACAAGTAGACTGCACATGTGTACAGCAGAATGAGTGAGGAACAGTGGATGAACGCTACAATGGAAGATTTGGTTGTCAAAAAGAAATCAGTGCAACATTAAGGCGACAGTTAAAGTGATATTTGGTCTCACACCTGTCTAGTCACTGTGCTTAGTGAACGCTAAACGCTTCTCTGTGCAGTCAGTTTTTTCTCATATTGTGCAGCCCTACTGTTCATGATGCTGTCAGGATATGACTGAGTCTTTTTAAAATAAGAGCTGTTGGTTTTTGTCTTTTCATTGTATTTACTGATGTGTTAAAATATGTCTTTTTCTTAAAATCATTTTGAAATACTCTTTTGCTTATACTTTATGTAACTAATACTACTACGACTATTTAGAATCACTCATTAATTATAAATTTTAAGCATCTCAGGTCTCTAAAATGATTTCTGTAACAGCTGCAGTGTTAGAGTTATAAGAAAAAACAGGTCAGAGATCAGCTCTGAAGCTGTAGGTCTTTGTAGAGACGTAAGACTGTCAATAAATCGGAACTGACTCCATGACAGTCTGCATATGTTTGGCCAGAACTCATAACCCAGGCAGACTGGGATGTTGCACGCATTCTGCTGAAGTCAATTCACCTTACAAATTCCATGACAGCGCCAGCCATTTCCCCACAATCATGGAATCAGTCTGCCCCTCAGTGGCTGAGAGACACACTGCAGGTCTGTGCACAAGGATAAACCAGCCCCTATGCCTCGTTCACGTTAAAAACTAGGGATGTCCGATATTGTCCAACTCTCAATTTCCGATTCCGAAATCAACCGATACTGATATATGTGGGCTATTAAACTCATTTTAGGTAGCATCATATATCTCCTGTTGTGGAATTAACACATCATGATTAATTTTATTGTGATGTCCTATTGGATGCATTCTTAAACACAACAAGGATTTCAAATGTAAACATTGTCTGTATAACATAAGAAAACTAATTCAATTTAAGTGATGGAAAAAATGCCATATTCAGACATGTTGTTAGTCAGCCACACTTGTTTACATGCTTCACCATGTAGTTTGATGATATTATTTGCACGCCGGTACATACTGGTGAAATCCAGGCATTATTTTTTAGATTTCCATGATAGGCAAAAAAAAAAATGTCAGACTTTATACAAGCTGCATCTTTTCTTACGCTCTTTCTGACCTCATTCCGATGTCACAGCAAGACCAGATGTCAGTATTTGTTCACTGGTAAAACAGTTTCATAACAGAACATTTCGTAACTGTTATATTATGTCTCTACAGAACGTCCACAAAGTGCTGACAACACCCAGCCTGTTTGGAGGAGAAAGCGGGTAAGAGACCCTGAACATTACACTACAAGGGTGATCAAAAAGTTGCAAGATTGAGCCAATGAAAATCAGCAGCTGAACCTGATTTAAACTGAGTCGTTGCTTCCACTAAGTTTCGTTATGCAGATACCTCAGGACATTACAGTAGAACTCTGTGTTGACAGTCCATCCCTGGGAGGGTTAATGTGCAGTGAACAACTGTGTGTGTGTGTTGAAGAAAAAAACAAACATGCTTCTTGTGCTTCTGACCCGACACGTATTTTCCGGTCTTGGAATCTTCGGTAACCTTCCAGTGTGTGTGTTTCATGTCCATCAGGAGCAACAGGTCATCTCCAGCCACGGACAGCCCCGACACCCCAACACCACTTCGGGATTCCGCCTTCCAGCTGACCGTTGAAGCGAAAGAGCTGATGGAGGGAGTATGCGCTGCCACCGCTGACGACAAAGGTAGAGAGTTGAGTGCTACAGTGGTTTTTAACCTGGAACACCACTCAGCTGCAGCCAACAACCACAGGACAAAAATTCAGACATTCTTCGGCTGAACTGCAGGCTGTGTGTTTAAAGGGGAGACAAGAATGGAAATTAATTAAACGTGTAGATTAATATCTATAGCAGAGACATTTTTTTCTAGTATTAGTAACACTTGTGGACACAGATATATTAATGGACATGGTGAGGTTAATCAGTGATTCTAAATTGTTCCTAAGTTTGAATTCGAAGCGGTGTATAGATGATGGATGGATGGATGGATGGATGATTTCTGGCATAATTATCATAACTGTGTCACACAGCACAGAAGACATTTTCAAGTTCTCTCCATTTCTAACTACGGTTGTACTATTTCCATAGAGGTGCAGGGTTTTATGCTGCAGTGAAAAATTAGCCCACAGTCAGGAAAAATGTGACAAGAGCAAACGAGAAAAGCACTCAGAGAGCGTAATATTCCGCCAAGGCTGCTCAGTCGTTGCATGATTTCCGATGGCTGAAATCTGGAACAAAAATAGGGGCAGAAATTACGACAACATAGAATGTGACTATTTCATACAGATGTACTTGGAAACAAAACGTCCTTGCGCTGAGCACAGGCGTGTGTTATGCATGTGTATGTTATGTACAGATACTGACCTGCGTCACCTAAATATGTAGCAGGCAGCGGAGATTGATGGGACTCAGAAACACCCCCACAATTTAATCAACTGTTCCTTGTATGATGTTCGTCGGATAACTCCTGATAAGTCCGCAGCGGTAGATTTGTAGTAGGATCACAATCATGTGATCCTCCTCAGGCAGCTGATGTAGTGTTCACTTGCTGTTATAGTCACAGTGACACCGTGCTGCTATCTCGCAATGATACGGAAATCCTTAACGAGTCTGTGGATTATAAGCCGCATCCCTACCAAAATCTAATCAGGTGGTCCTCATGTCATTTCTGACCTTCCCTGAAAATTTCATCCAAATGAGTTTTTCCATTTTTGAGTAATGTTCACAGATGGACAAACGTACGCCGATCATCACACAACTCCACCGCATTACTTGCACAGACACCAACGTTTAGAGGGTTACTATCCTTGTAAATTACAAATAATAACACCTATTTTTGGAACGATGTGAGGACTAGTTTCTAGGAAGTTGCTAATAATGCTGGCTACTGATACTTTTTTTTTCTGTCCCGACCTTCAGCTTCAGCAAACATGCCAGAGGCGGCGTCAGCACCAGATGTCAGCCCTGATCATGTGTGAGCAACGAGGAGAGGAAAGGCCTGAGGGAGGACCTGGGTTGGGCTGAAGAGGCTGAAAGCAGCTGAAGCTATGATGGACGAGACCACAGAGAGCAGCGAGACTTGGCACCATTCCCACACAATTTCAGAAAACGACGACACGGCTTCGACAAATCCAAATCCACAGTGACGCGTTTTAATTGACGACATGTTGTAATGCCAACACGTCAAATTAGCGTCTTCCTCTGACATACTCTACAGCTTCTCTGCAGCGGGACGTGTTGAATCAGCCGAGAATCGAGGACTCTCATCACTTCAACAATAAATCAGTAAATGTACAGAAGTCTATGAGAAGCGCTCTGCCAAAAAAAATGTCTGCTGGAATTCTTTCTCGTGTTACTCTTACAGTCGGTGGTGTTGGAGGAGCTGCATGATCAAGTCCACAACACACACACACACACACACACTCGTAAACCGGTAAACCTAGCTGTGAACCTCGTTAATGCTCCTCACTGACCTCGTTTCTAACCTGACACACGAGTTCTGTCCATGGACTGCATGTAATTTTGAACTCGTTTGCTTTGCAAGGACAATCTCCAGCTGATCTGTTCAAAGAGTCTTCCTCTGTGTCATCATCATTTGCTGCCATCTGCCTCCATCACACACTACCACTTGTTTGCTCTGCCACAGACATTACGAACCGTCGAGCAAGAAGTAGAAAAAAAACAGCAGTGTTTCTTTTCCATCATTCTCTCTCTCTGTCCTCGTGCAGTTACTTAATTATATCGGGCAAAAGAAAGGTTTGGATAATCCTGGTCTTGAGCAGTGTGGGTCATCAGCAGCTTCATATCACTGCATGGTCGACGTTAATCTGTCTGCTGGAGTGACTTCACCGTTGCTCCAGCTGTGTAAACTTGTATTTGATAGTCAAAGAGTCTAGGCAGACATCAGTCATAGGGTACACATAACACTCATTTTATTTATACAGACAGCTGCAAATTCTGACATGTCCTGCAATTCAGCCAGATTTCATCTTTGGTGTGGCCTCATATCTTTCTGTTACCGTTTTATATTAAATGAATACCTGATGACTGGACCTGGTGTAATGCCTCTTTTATTTGTAGAGGTTTGTGTTTTTTTCTACAGCTAGCAAGACTAAAACAGTGCTGCCAACCTGACATCAGGACCAACGTGGGGTTCAGTATCTTGCCAAAGGACAGTTTCACTGGTTGAAGTCAACATATAATTGAGGGACTTTTGAAGTCCATGGAATATATCTTGCATACATTTTTATTAAAAGTTCAAAAAAAAGTTTATGTTCATGATGATCATGTCTGTACAAATTCCATAATTTTTATGGAAACAATCACTTAATAAAAAATTACTGGATCACTAATATGTCAACTAAATAACCGTTCAAATTTAATAAAAGCACCTAATTAGTTAAACTATAATACAATGAGCTTATTCAAAAATTGTTTTGTGTTCTTTTTATTAAGTTGAGATAATCATGACATATTTCTTTTTCAGCAATATATCAAATTTTATATGGAAAATAAATTTTATCTGTGTCCAAGTGACCTATTACAAAAACACCTCTCAAGGAAGTGTGTTAATTCCAGATCACATGACCTGCTCCACATGATGTCATTTCCTCCTGAAGAAAAGACTCCAAGGCTTTCTGAGTTATTTAATATAAAGTAGTGTGTGAGTCAAGTGTGGATTTATGGCATGTCAACAGGTTTATTACAATATCTTTACAAATAATTTTCAATTTTACTCAGTTGTATACATAATATTTAGAAGAATCTCTGTAAAAACACCATGTGGTGTTTAGTTATAGGCAGCCATGTTGATTTTAGGTCTGAAAACAGCAAAAATGTCAACTATGATACCCGTCAACTATGTTACAAAAAGTCCTGCAATTATTTGTTGACCCATTATTTGTTGACAGACACTGCAAAAAAAGAGGTAAACTAAAACATTCAATGATTACAAATACAAACCCAATGCTTAGATGTGGAGACATCTTTGTGCTGCACTTGTGAATTCACAAATACAGGGAGGCCCAAGTGCTTGCCAGAATGTGCTCTCAATGCAACATTTAACCTCTGTTAAACAAAACAGGAAAAGTAGCATCATCTGCATGCCATATTATCAGGACATGGCAAAGGAAAGGGTAAAAACAACTGAAAATATAATCTCAAGACTGGAAAGTCAGGTTTTGCCCTTTACATGCCAGCATCATCACACAAGACAGCAAGATAAAGTAATGTGCAGAGGCCTAGCAGTGCGCACCACTGTCTAATCACAGAACTAGTTAAATAGTCTTCATGAGGATGATAGTGAGTATTTATGCACTGACAGCCTGCTGGCTTGAGAAAGGCGACCAGAAAACTGGCTACCCTCCCCATAACTGCAGATGTGCTCCCGAGCAGCTTTAGGGAAGGAGACAAGGGATGCTCTAACCACCTTACCTCAACACTACAAGTCACCCCCCCCAGCAAAGGAGAAACGCTGCTAAACCCAGCAAGGGAACCTCCTCTACAAGCAGTATGCACACCTACCTCTTACTACTTTATGCCTCCAATCCCAAACTATCAAAAGGACAGCAAACAGTCTCCTCAGCCACAAACAAGAAACCCTGCACTGAAACACAAAACACCTCAAAGTACATCTCCAAGAGCACAATCACATGGCCTTTTAAGGTTTACCAAGACCTGAAACTCACATGTATCACCATGTTGAATTTATCTGTCCACAACCAACAAAACCGCACCAGCCCAAACTGCTGTGCTAACAAAGTGCTCAATTCAAATGAGGTTTTTTACAAAACTCCAAGAGAAAGAAGCATTTCAAACACCAGGCCATACCTCACAATGGACAAGCCTCCAGTTTGTTACGACTGGTTCTTAGGTCACAACAAAAGAGATGCAGAGAGCAGTTTAACTGCAACAAAGCATTATTTACCAAGTAAAACATGATGATGAGGTGTGGTAGTCAGCATCAGTGGTCAATGTGTGGTGCATGGTGTCAGTGAAACAAGCCAAAGTAAAACAACATAGAACATGGGTGGCTGAGTGACAGAGGAGCAGGCTGGCTTATATAACCAGGTACACTGTCCAGGTGTACCAGGTTAGGTGATTACAGGCTCCGCCCAGCCAGAGACCTGCAAGAGAAGAGCAACAGAAAGAAGATCAAGGATCTGGGGCTGTAGCAGAATTTACTTCTGGGAATAAAATATAATTTAGACAGTTGCACCAAGTGTTTAGTGGCTGAAAGAAAAGAATAACACTTGCATGCATGTCATGATGATGCAACGGTGCTGAACATGAGTCTGGTGTTACCTGTGGCATTGTTGCTGGGAGTAAAATCCTTTTCATGCTGTTATTATGATTTTCATTTCAACTTCCTGCTGGGTCAGAAGTTGGTCTGTGTGCTTCTGACAGCCATTTACTCCTTTGTAGTCCTGATAGTGACTAGGGATGTGAACTAGTCACTTGGCTAAACATGGCCCACTGTGCATTTTGGATATCTGGAGGTGTGTGTTGTGAGAAGTGTGCCTTCGCATAGCCTCCTCCTGAGAGCACAAACTGGGAGGTGTCTTCCTTTAAGGTTCCATATCTAGTGTGGTGTCTTAACATCTTTGTTGTGTTGATCACAGAGGACCCTGTCTCCAGTCAACTTCTAATATTTTCTTTAAGAACATTCACAAAAAAAATTAAAATGAATGTTCTTAAAGAAACATTTTTAACATTTTTTTTCCACCAAAAAATTTTCCAAAATTTCCCAAAAATGTGGAAAATGTGGACATCAGAAGTTTCACTGTGAACATATACATATTTTTTCCACATTTTCAAACTTTAAAACAGGTCAGTTTTGACGCACAAGACAGCATTAGGGTTAATCATAGCAGTGGCAGATCTGAAAACCTTTCTAACAACAATTTATTACCTTTGCAAAGCTGTTTTTTTCTCTGTTTCTGGGCAGACCAGTTCTGAGGAATTCAATTTTATTTTCACCTTTCACAAGAGAAAGACTCTAATGCTGCAGAAATATGCATCACACATCAAGAAAAATTGATAAAAACAGATTTGCAACCATGAATCAATATGTTCCTGCAGCAAAACGTTCTGTCAAGGTTATTCCTTTATACAGTCCCGGTGAAACTATTAGCAAAACAAAAAAATACTGATGTAATGTGAAAGTAATGATGAACACAAAGAGAGCTATAACCCACCTGTGCACTTTAGCTCAGTTCTGAAGAGCTTTTAAGCCTCTTTCAGCTCATTATTTCGAGCGCGGCAGCATCATTACATATTGAATCACAGCATAGTTCAGCAACCTAACGGTGTAACTGAAAAGCTGGCTTGAAAGTATGCACAGAACGGCTATAAAGGAGATGTCAAAGGATCCACTGCTAAGGTCCTGGTTCCAGACACCATAGAACACCCTGAGAGGTCCTCTTGTTGATGTCAAATGGTTCAGACCATTTTGACGACATAAGAGGGACCAACACAATATCAGGCAGGTGGTCATAATGTTATGAAGCAATAGACTGTAGCATTGCGTCTGAGACAGATTTCCCCCAAGGGACAGCAAAGGTTAATCTGATCTACTCCACCACCCCCACGAGCACAGCAGAGATCATCTGCAGGTGTGAGTGTGTGTTGTGTGCATAATGTACATTCACGTGCGTCCATGTGAGGCATTAAGCGCCTGTCAGGGAGGCCCAAAGTATGCTGGGATAGAAAAGAACTTTGGGTCGAAGGGCAAACTGACCTCCCTCGTTTTTCTCTCCTTCACTGCGTTCCATTTGTTTCTCACTGCAGCGCATCTCTTACATCTCTTCCCTTTCACAGCAAAAGCTTCCCTCACTACAGGCATCCAAGGCAATGCAACCCAGGAACATTTGATCATTTTACGCAGAAAATTATGTATACTGTATATACACATAAAAACATAGCCACTACAAAAATGAACTGTTTTTAAAAAAATATTATTTTAAATAATTTGATATAAACCTAATTAGCTCCATGAGGCCCTTTTCAGAGATCAGATATGTGACATTGCTGCTTCATCAATCAGGATTCTGACGTTCAGACATCAGTCATTTTGACATTAATGCTCCTCACTGCTTCATTCACACAAACCCACAGCAGTGATGCAAAAATATTTCATCCAGGCAGGATTAGGCGGCCCATCAAGTGAGGTAAAAAGCCAGACAATAGTCTAATAAACAAAAGACTGAATCTAAATCTACACTGAGTGATTACTGCAGCATATAAATGAACCAATTCTGTCTGCATTCTGGGCATAATTTATAACAGTGAATAATTAACGAAGCTTCTTCAGTTGTTCCATGTGCATAAATGCATTTGGTTAAGAGGAACTCATCTAGATCCTGCTGCTGTCTGATGCTGCAGATATTTAATAAACTCAGAGGAAAGACTCCGACAAACAGCTGGAAGCAACAAACTGGAAATGGATCACCTCAGTTTTTAGTGGGTAACATTTATCTGATCTGTTACAATCAGTAAAGTTTTATTTTTAGAGACATTTCAGTTTTTAACACGTGAGCAAAGTGAGTGAGAAAGATGTTTTAAACATTAACTGTGTTTGGATCAATAATGATGCTGAAATATTGAAAAATAATTCCCCAAATTGAAATAAGAATCAAATTAACAAGGCTAGCTCTGGACTTCTTATCTTTCTTTTCGGCTTTTGAAAAATCTTCATATGTTTCAATTTCATCCAAACAAAGCCAAACTAGAAACAACAAAACTCGCGAAATTTACGATTTTCAAATGAGAAAATCTGAACCGAGCAGCTTGATGATCTGTCCTTAAAAGTAGTTTAAAAACCCTCAGATTTATGTCTGTCACTTCTTTTGAGCAATGAAATGTAAGTAACTTAAGTTAGACAGTTAAAACTAGATTATCACAGCACACCAACCAAGTGTTCCAGTGATAATAAATGTGAAAATGAAACTGATCAAAAACCAACTTAAACCACAGACGTACTTAAATGCTTAATCTTCAAGTTAATAGTATTCAAATGACAAATGGAAATTTTAACACCTTATTAAAGTTTAATTCACTGAACTTTTCAATCTCCTGCTGGACAAAAGAACTCTTAGTCAAGTATTGAAAAAGTATATATATATATATATATATATATATATATATATATATATATATATATATATATATATATATATATATATATATATATATATTAGTGGTGGGACACAATTAAAAAAATGTATCTAATTAATTACAGGCTTTGTAATCAATTAATCGCAATTAATTGCAGTTTTTGTCAAATAGCAATATTTGACACAAGTGAAGTTCCAATCCACTGTATGGCACATAAAATCAGCATAAGTAGTTCAAGGAGCTTCAGAAAGTTGAAAATCCAGAGATTCATTCTGTTTCCATCTTTTCTGGGTCTGATAAATGGTGGAATTTTGATGGTTCTTTTTATAGGAACATCAATTTTTATTTATGTAATTTTTTTTCTAAACAAAGTTTATAATTAAGTTAAGAGATATTTTTGTTGTTTAGGTTATTCCTCCTCCAAGGAGGCAGAGCCTCGACGGAGTAAGAACTTAAACCTATAAAATATTTCTATTTATCTGCATTTTCATCTGTCTGCTACATTCACAGATTACTGCAAATCTAAGTGCAATTATGGCAATTTCATTCAACATTTAAAGACTTTCTGTAAACTCAAGCACTGTCTCAGGGACCTGTTAGCATGACTCGTAGCTAACGTTAGCTCTGGTGCTAACAGCAACATGTTTTACATTGAGGTGATACCGTCGGCTTGAAATGACGGAGTGATCAGAAAACTCTTTGTTGTACAATTTGCACACGACCAGGCTTTTATCCAAGCTGCCATCGGGAAGATTTTTAAAAGGAAACTTTCTGCCCAACAAGCTCAATCTGGTCTTCCTTCACTGTTTACCAGTGCCGGACTTCACTCAGTGCTTCCTGTGCTTCTTCTTCATGGCTACAAACAGACTTCATGTTCATTACCGCCACCTACTGGGCTGCAGTGTTCAGAGTTACTGGTGGCCAGAAATGAGTGAACTGAGGAGGATGCAATTGATTGCGTTATTTTTGTTACTTGACGTTGGGAAAAAAAAAAATGACACTTGTTCACATATGAGACACATTGTTGCAGTTTTACAACTATTGTTATAGTGAGTGCAAAGGCTGAGGTGCAGGAAGGAGATTACAAACACAGGCAGCGTTTTTGAATGCTTTAATTTTCAATAAATTAAACAGGAAATGGAACAGAACAAGAAACCATGAAACGGAACCAGAAGTATAACCAACAACGACCTAGGAAAAGGAGATAGCGCCTCCAGAGGACAGACGGAATAATCACAAACTATGAAACAAGACTGCACTGGGCCGCTCTCTGACCGGGGCAACAGGAGGCACCCAGCTAACCAGCCCACCAACCAGCCAACCAGACATACAGCCAACCAGCTGGCCAGCCAGCTGGGCTCTCAGACCGGGGCAACAAGAGAGGGCACTAGGCTCTCAGACCAGGGCAACAGGAGAGGGCACTGGGCTCTCAGACCGGGGCAACAGGAGAGCACGCTGGGCTCTCAGACCCGGGCAAAAGGAGAAAGAACTCGGCTCGTTGACCGGGGGAAAAAGGAGAAAGCACTGGGCTCTCTGACCGGGGCAACAGGAGAGGCCAGCCAGCCGGCTGGTCTGAGAGCCCAGCTGAGCTGGGCTCTTTGACCGGGTCAACAGGAGGGAGGCAGCCAGCCGGCCACTCAAAGAGCCCAGGAGAGAGCTGGGCTCTCTGACCGGGGCAACAGGAGAAAGCACTGGGCTCTCTGACCAGGGCAACAGGAGAAAGCACTGGGCTCTCTGACCGGGGCAACAGGAGCGAGCACTGGGCTCTCTGACCGGGGCAACAAGAGAAAGCACTGGGCTCTCTGACCGGGGCAAAAGGAGAAAGCACTGGGCTCTCTGACCGGGGCAACAGGAGAAAGCACTGGGCTCTCTGACCGGGGCAACAGGAGAAAGCACTGGGCTCTCTGACCGGGGCAACAGGAGAAAGCACTGGACTCTCTGACCGGGGCAACAGGAGAGCACGCTGGGCTCTCAGACCGGGGCAAAAGGAGAAAGCACTCGGCTCTTTGACCGGGGCAACAGGAGAAAGCACTGGGCTCTCCGACCGGGGCAACAGGAGAAAGCACTGGGCTCTCCGACCGGGGCAACAGGAGAAAGCACTGGGCTCTCCGACCGGGGCAACAGGAGAAAGCACTGGGCTCTCCGACCGGGGCAACAGGAGAAAGCACTGGGCTCTCCGACCGGGGCAACAGGAGAAAGCACTGGGCTCTCTGACCGGGGCAACAGGAGAAATCACTGGGCTCTCTGACCGGGGCAACAGGAGAGCACGCTGCGGTCTCTGACCGGGGCAACAGGAGAAAGCACTGGGCTTTCAGACCGGGGCAACAGGAGAAAGCACTGGGCTCTCAGACCAGGGCAACAGCAGGGCGCTGGGCTCTCAGACCGGGGCAAATGGAGAAAGCACTGGGCTCTCAGACCGGGGCAACAGCAGGCAGCAAGCCAGCTAACCAGCAGCCAGCCGACCAGCCAGCAGGGCTCAGAGACCGGGGCAACAGGAGAGAGCACTGGGCTCAGAGACCAGGGCAACAGGAGAGCGCCAGCCAGCCCGCTGGGCTCTCAGACCGGGGCAACAGGAGAGCACACAGTACTCTCAGACCGGGGCAACAGGAGAAAGCACTGGGCTCTCAGACCGGGGCAACAGGAGAAAGCACTGGGCTCTCAGACCGGGGCAACAGGAGAGCACGCTGGGGTCTCTGACCGGGGCAACAGGAGAAAGCACTGGGCTCTAAGACCGGGGCAACAGGAGAGAGCACGCTGGGCTCTCAGACCGGGGCAACAGGAGAAAGCACTGGGCTCTCTGACCGGGGCAACAGGAGAGCGCTGGGCTCTCTGACCGGGGCAACAGGAGAAAGCACTGGGCTCTCTGACCGGGGCAACAGGAGAAAGCACTGGGCTCTCTGATTGGGGCAACAGGAGAAAGCACTGGGCTCTCTGACCGGGGCAACAGGAGAGCGCTGGGCTCTCTGACCGGGGCAACAGGAGAAAGCACTGGGCTCTCTGACCGGGGCAACAGGAGAAAGCAATGGGCTCTCTGATCGGGGAAACAGGAGAAAGCACTGGGCTCTCTGACCGGGGAAACAGGAGAAAGCACTGGGCTCTCTGACCGGGGCAACAGGAGAGGCCAGCCAGCCGGCTGGTCTGAGAGCCCAGCTGAGCTAGGCTCTTTGACCGGGTCAACAGGAGAGAGCTGGGCTTTCAGACCAGGGCAACAGGAGGGAGCCAGCAAGCCAACCAGCTGGGCTCTCAGTCCTGGGCAACAGAACAGAGCTGGGCTCTCAGACCGGGGCAACAGGAGAAAGCACTGGGCTCTCGGACCGGGGCAACAGGAGGGAGGCAGCCAGCCAGCCGGCCAGCCAGCTGGCCAGTCTGAGAGCCCAGGAGAGACCTGGGCTCTTTGACCAACGCAACAGGAGCGAGCAGTGGGCTCTCTGACCGGGGCAACAGGAGAAAGCACTGGGCTCTCTGACCGGGGCAACAGGAGGGAGCCAGCCAGCCGGTGAGCCACCGGCCGGACAACCAACCAGTCGGCTGGGCTCTCAGATCAGTGCAACCGGAGAGCGCTGGGCTCTAAGACCGGGGCAACAGGAGGGAGGCAGCCAACCGGCCACTCCAAGAGCCCAGGAGAGAGCTGGGCTCTTTGACCAACGCAACAGGAGCGAGCACTGGGCTCTCTGACCGGGGCAACAGGAGAAAGCACTGGGCTCTCTGACCGGGACAACAGGAGAAAGCACTGGGCTCTCGGACCGGGGCAACAGGAGAAAGCACTGGGCTCCCGGACCGGGGCAACAGGAGAAAGCACTGGGCTCTCTGACCGGGGCAACAGGAGAAAGCACTGGGCTCTCTCACCGGGGCAACAGGAGAAAGCACTGGGCTCTCTGACCGGGGCAACAGGAGAAAGTACTGGGCTCTCTGACCGGGGCAACAGGAGAAAGCACTGGGCTCTCTGACCGGGGCAACAGGAGGGAGGCAGCCAGCCGGCCGGCCAGCCAACCAGCCAGCTTGCCAGTCTGAGAGCCCAGGAGAGAGCTGGGCTCTTTGACCGGGCCAACAGAAGCGAGCTGGGCTCTCTTACCGGGGCAACAGGAGAAAGCACTGGGCTCTCTGACCAGGGCAACAGGAGAAAGCACTGGGCTCTCTGACCGGGGCAACAGGAGAAAGCACTGGGCTCTCGGACCGGGGCAACAGGAGGGAGGCAGCCAGCCAGCCAGCCGGCAGGCCAACCAGCCAGCTTGCCAGTCTGAGAGCCCAGGAGAGAGCTGGGCTCTTTGACCGGGCCAACAGAGGCGAGCTGGGCTCTCTGACCGGGGCAACAGGAGAAAGCACTGGGCTCTCTGACCGGGGCAACAGGACAAAGCACTGGGCTCTCTGACCGGGGCAACAGGAGAAAGCACTGGGCTCTCTGACCGGGGCAACAGGAGAAAGCACTGGGCTCTCTGACCGGGGCAACAGGAGAAAGCACTGGGCTCTCTGACCCGGGCAACAGGAGAAAGCACTGGGCTCTCTGACCGGGGCAACAGGAGGGAGGCAGCCAGCCGGCCAGCCAGCCAACCAGCCAGCTGGCCAGTCTGAGAGCCCAGGAGAGACCTGGGCTCTTTAACCAACGCAACAGTAGCGAGCACTGGGCTCTCTGACCGGGGCAACAGGGGAAAGCACTGAGCTCTCTGACCGGGGCAACAGGAGGGAGCCAGCCAGCCGGCCAGCCAGCCAACCAGCCAGCTGGCCAGTCTGAGAGCCCAGGAGAGACCTGGGCTCTTTGACCAACGCAACAGGAGCAAGCACTGGGCTCTCCGACCGGGGCAACAGGAGAAAGCACTGGGCTCTCTGACCGGGGCAACAGGAGAAAGCACTGGGCTCTCGGACCGGGGCAACAGGAGAAAGCACTGGGCTCTCGGACCGGGGCAACAGGAGAAAGCACTGGGCTCTCGGACCGGGGCAACAGGAGAAAGCACTGGGCTCTCGGACCGGGGCAACAGGAGAAAGCACTGGGCTCTCGGACCGGGGCAACAGGAGAAAGCACTGGGCTCTCGGACCGGGGCAACAGGAGAAAGCACTGGGCTCTCTGACCGGGGCAACAGGAGAAAGCACTGGGCTCTCTGACCGGGGCAACAGGAGGGAGCCAGCCAGCTGGTGAGCCACCGGCCGGCCAACCAACCAGTCGGCTGGGCTCTCAGACCAGGGCAACCGGAGAGCGCTGGGCTGTGAGACCGGGGCAACAGGAGGGAGGCAGCCAGCCGGCCACTCCAAGAGCCCAGGAGAGAGCTGGGCTCTTTAACCAACGCAACAGTAGCAAGCACTGGGCTCTCTGACCGGGGCAACAGTAGCAAGCACTGGGCTCTCTGACCGGGGAGACAGGAGAAAGCACTGGGCTCTCGGACCGGGGCGACAGGAGAAAGCACTGGGCTCTCGGACCGGGGCGACAGGAGAAAGCACTGGGCTCTCGGACCGGGGCAACAGGAGAAAGCACTGGGCTCTCGGACCGGGGCAACAGGAGAAAGCACTGGGCTCTCTGACCGGGGCAACAGGAGAAAGCACTGGGCCCTCTGACCGGGGCAACAGGAGAAAGCACTGGGCTCTCTGACCGGGGCAACAGGAGAAAGCACTGGGCTCTCTGACCGGGGCAACAGGAGAAAGCACTGGGCTCTCTGACCGGGGCAACAGGAGAAAGCACTGGGCTCTCTGACCGGGGCAACAGGAGGGAGGCAGCCAGCCAGCCAGCCAGCCAGCCAGCTGGCCAGTCTGAGAGCCCAGGAGAGACCTGGGCTCTTTGACCAACGCAACAGGAGCGAGCACTGGGCTCTCTGACCGGGGCAACTGGAGAAAGCACTGGGCTCTCGGACCGGGGCAACAGGAGAAAGCACTGGGCTCTCTGACCGGGGCAACAGGAGAAAGCACTGGGCTCTCTGACCGGGGCAACAGGAGAAAGCACTGGGCTCTCTGACCGGGGCAACAGGAGAAAGCACTGGGCTCTCTGACCGGGGCAACAGGAGGGAGCCAGCCAGCTGGTGAGCCACCGGCCGGCCAACCAACCAGTCGGCTGGGCTCTCAGACCAGGGCAACCGGAGAGCGCTGGGCTCTGAGACCGGGGCAACAGGAGGGAGGCAGCCAGCCGGCCACTCCAAGAGCCCAGGAGAGAGCTGGGCTCTTTAACCAACGCAACAGTAGCAAGCACTGGGCTCTCTGACCGGGGCAACAGTAGCAAGCACTGGGCTCTCTGACCGGGGAGACAGGAGAAAGCACTGGGCTCTCTGACCGGGGCAACAGGAGAAAGCACTGGGCTCTCGGACCGGGGCAACAGGAGAAAGCACTGGGCTCTCGGACCGGGGCAACAGGAGAAAGCACTGGGCTCTCGGACCGGGGCAACAGGAGAAAGCACTGGGCTCTCGGACCGGGGCAACAGGAGAAAGCACTGGGCTCTCGGACCGGGGCAACAGGAGAAAGCACTGGGCCCTCTGACCGGGGCAACAGGAGAAAGCACTGGGCTCTCTGACCGGGGCAACAGGAGAAAGCACTGGGCTCTCTGACCGGGGCAACAGGAGAAAGCACTGGGCTCTCTGACCGGGGCAACAGGAGGGAGGCAGCCAGCCAGCCGGCCAGCCAGCCAACCAGCCAGCTGGCCAGTCTGAGAGCCCAGGAGAGACCTGGGCTCTTTGACCAACGCAAAAGGAGCGAGCACTGGGCTCTCTGACCGGGGCAACTGGAGAAAGCACTGGGCTCTCAGACTGGGGCAACAGGAGGGAGGCAGCCAGCCAGCCAACCAGCCATCTGGCCAGTCTGAGAGACCTGGGCTCTTTGACCAACGCAACAGGAGCGAGCACTGGGCTCTTTGACCGGGGCAACAGGAGAGAGCTGGGCTCTCAGACCGGGGCAACAGGAGGGAGGCAGCCAGCCAGCCGGCCAGCCAGCCAACCAGGCAGCTGGCCAGTCTGAGAGCCCAGGAGAGAGCTGGGCTCTTTGACCGGGTCAACAGGAGAGAGCTGGGCTTTCAGACCGGGGCAACAGGAGGGAGCCAGCCAGCGAGCCACCGGCTGGCCAACCAACCAGCCAGCCATCAAGCCAGGCTCTCTGACCGGGGCAAAGGGATCGAGCTGGGCTCTCAGACCAGGGCAACAAGAGAGAGCTGGGCTCTCTGACCGGGACAACAGGACAGAGCCAGCCAGCCAGCCGGCCAACCAACCAGCCAGCCAGCCAGGCAGCTGGGCTGTCAGTCCTGGGCAACAAGAGAGCGCTGGGCTCTCAGACCGGGGCAACAGGAGGGAGCCAGCCAGCCGGCCAGCCAGCCGACCAGTCAGCCAGCCAGCCGGTCTGAGAGCCCAGCCGAGCTGGGCTCTTTGACCGGGTCAACAGGAGAGAGCTGGGCTCTTTGACCGGGGCAACAGGAGGCAGCCAGCCAGCCGGCGAGCCAGGCCGGCCAACCAACCAGCCAGCCAGCCAGCTGGGCTCTCTGACCAGGGCAACAGGAGAGAGCTGGGCTCTCAGACCGGGGCAACAGGAGAGAGCCAGCCAGCCAGCGAGCCACCGGCCGGCCAACCAGTCGGCTGGGCTCTCCGACCAGGGCAACCGGAGAGCGCTGGGCTCTAAGACCGGGGCAACAGGAGGGAGGCAGCCAGCCAGCCGGCCAGCAAGCCGGCCGGTCTGAGAGCCCAGCCGAGCTGGGCTCTTTGACCGGGGCAACAGGAGAGAGCTGGGCTCTCAGACCGGGGCAACAAGAGAGAGCTGGGCTCTCAGACCGGGGCAACAAGAGAGAGCCAGCCAGCCAACCAGCCAGCTGGGCTCTCAGTGCGGGGCAACAGGAGAGCGCTGGGCACTCAGACCGGGGCAACAAGAGAGAGCTGGGCTCTCAGACCGGGGCAACAAGAGAGAGCCAGCCAGCCACCCAGCCGGCTGGGCTCTCGGACCGGGGCAACAGGAGGGAGCCAGCCAGCCAACCGGCCAGTCAGCCAGCCAGTCTGAGAGCCCAGCCGAGCTGGGCTCTTTGACCGGGTCAACAGGAGAGAGCTGGGCTCTTTGACCGGGGCAACAGGAGGCAGCCAGCCAGCCACCCAGCCGGCTGGGCTCTCAGACCGGGGCAACAGGAGAGCTGGGCTCTCACACCGGGGCAACAGGAGAGCTGGGCTCTCACACCGGGGCAACAGGAGGCAGCCAGCCAGCCACCTAGCCGGCTGGGCTCTCAGACCGGGGCAACAGGAGAGCGCTGGGCTCTCGGACCGGGGCAACAGGAGGGAGCCAGCCAGCCAACCGGCCAGTCAGCCAGCCAGTCTGAGAGCCCAGCCGAGCTGGGCTCTTTGACCAGGTCAACAGAAGAGCGCTGGGCTGTAAGACCGGGGCAACAGGAGGGAGGCGGCCAGCCAGCCGGTCTGAGAGCCCAGCCGAGCTTGGCTCTTTGACCGGGGCAACAAGAGAGAGCCAGCCAGCCAACCAGCCAGCTGGGCTTTCAGACCGGGGCAAAAGGAGGGAGCCAGCCAGCAAGCCACCGGCCGGCCAACCAACCAGCCAGCCATCCAGCCAGGCTCTCTGACCGGGGCAACAGGATCGAGCTGGGCTCTCAGACCAGGGCAACAGGAGAGAGCTGGGCTCTCTGACCGGGGCAACAGGAGAGAGCCAGCCAGCCGGCCAACCAACCAGCCAGCCAGCCAGGCGGCTGGGCTGTCAGTCCTGGGCAACAAGAGAGCGCTGGGCTCTCAGACCAGGGCAACAGGAGGGAGCCAGCCAGCCGGCCAGCCAGCCGACCAGTCAGCCAGCCAGCCGGTCTGAGAGCCCAGCCGAGCTGGGCTCTTTGACCGGGGCAACACGAGAGAGCTGGGCTTTCAGACCGGGGCAACAGGAGGGAGCCAGCCAGCCAGCCAGCTGGTGAGCCACCGGCCAGCCAACCAATCAGTCGGCTGGGCTCTCAGACCAGGGCAACAGGAGAGCGCTGGGCTCTCAGAACGGGGCAACAGGAGGGAGCCAGCCAGCCGGCCAGCCAGCCGACCAGTCAGCCAGCCAGCCGGTCTGAGAGCCCAGCCGAGCTGGGCTCTTTGACCGGGTCAACAGAAGAGAGCTGGGCTTTCAGACCGGGGCAACAGGAGGGAGCCAGCCAGCCGGTGAGCCACCGGCCGGCCAACCAGCCATCCAGCCAGCTGGGCTCTCTGACCGGGGCAACAGGAGCGAGCTGGGCTCTCAGACCAGGGCAACAGGAGAGAGCTGGGCTCTCAGACTGGGGCAACAGGAGAGCGCTGGGCTCTCAGACCGGGGCAACAGGAGGGAGCCACCCAGCCAGCCGGCCAGTCAGCCTGCCAGCCGGTCTGAGAGCCCAGCCGAGCTGGGCTCTCAGACCGGGGCAACAAGAGAGAGCTGGGCTCTCAGACCGGGGCAACAAGAGAGAGCCAGCCACCCAGCCGGCCGGCGAGCCACCGGCTGGCCCACCAACCAGCTGGGCTCTCAGTGCGGGGCAACAGGAGAGAGCTGGGCTCTCAGACCGGGGCAACAGGAGAGAGCCAGCCAGCGAGCCACCGGCCGGCCAACCAGTCGGCTGGGCTCTCAGACCAGGGCAACCGCAGAGCGCTGGGCTCTAAGACCGGGGCAACAGGAGGGAGGCAGCCAGCCAGCCGGCCAGCCGGTCTGAGAGCCCAGCCGAGCTGGGCTCTTTGACCGGGGCAACAGGAGAGAGCTGGGCTCACAGACCGGGGCAACAGGAGAGAGCTGGGCTCTCAGACCGGGGCAACAAGAGAGCCAGCCAGCCAACCAGCCAGCTGGGCTCTCAGTGCGGGGCAACGGGAGAGCGCTGGGCACTCAGACCGGTGCAACAGGAGGCAGCCAGGCAGCCAGCCAGCCACCCAGCCGGCTGGGCTCTCAGACCGGGGCAAGAGGAGAGCGCTGGGCTCTCGGACCGGGGCAACAGGAGGGAGCCAGCCAGCCAACCGGCCAGTCAGCCAGTCTGAGAGCCCA